>NC_085136.1:168307424-168439587 GCF_035046485.1 Aedes albopictus
GGCGCATGATCCTTTACGTCGATTGATGGTGAACTGGGAAGGTGGGCGTAGCCGAAGGAGACGCACGATGCTTGACGCCGTTTGACACGGCGGGTGAACTGGTGGACGCTCTAGGCACGCACTGCTTCACATCTCACGGGACGGACACACAACTCACGTGACGTCGAATGATATTCGGGAAATCGCTTGATTTGTTTTCGGTGATCACCTATGCGCTGCACAATGTGGTCAGTTTTAGCTGGGCTGGCGCGATGGCGCCGTTGAATGCTAGCGACCAGGGGCTGATGTGAGATTCGACGGTGCAGCGGAGAATCACTTACAAGAGCATGCGCTAGCTCCCACTTGCTCAGGGCGATTCTTGAGCCGCTACGGGGAGAGAGTGTCCTTCATGACATGGAGTTCATGTTACTGCGTACTGTCAAGCTTAGAAAATTAAAGTTACATTATAAATAATGCATTATAAGGTTCTAATTCACAATTCCCACAGAATGAGATCATTTATTTGCACGACAACACCACAGGAGATAATATCACGTTAGCTGATTGCAGTACAAATGCGAGAAATCTCCCTTTTTCCCCTATCGGCAACCCGGGGACGCGGCCTGTTGGATTTCGAAAGCCTCGGAGAATATTACAAACCTGCAATGGAATTCCCGAACACTAGCCCACATTACCCATATTACCCATTTAGGGGTCTCAGTTTATAATATTCTCACCGACTTAAAATTTTATTTTCCCGGTACATAAGTGTCCGATGTATCATACAACAGCTTGATCAGTATAACTATATTAGATGACTTGAAGATCTAATTTTTAGAGAACTGTTAGCAATTGCTTATACGTTCAGCTATTCCAATCACTACTGCAAAGCACATCGGCCACATGCCCAAAATCAAAGCTTCCTGGAAGATATAATCCAAGCCCAGGGTTAAAGAGTGCCCTGAAGAATTGCCATGAAAAAATTAAAAGATATTTCCGAAAGTGTTACTGTAACATGAACTATAGACAACCCCCACTATAGCCCAACCTCTCTACAAACTACTATATTGTCATTGACAGATAACCATTAATAAAGTTAACCACACATGGTGTCAGAAGTGGCTGGCGCGTTGCATCGTCGGAAAATATTAAAAAATCGGGTTATTCGCGTTGAAAATTGCGTCGGTAAACCGCGGAGACTACGAAAAACAAAACGGTCGTTATAAATATCGCGAAAACACGGTGAATATCGATCCGCCGTAGCAATAATGACGGCAAATCAAACCGCGCAGTCTACAGCAGCTGCTGCTGCATTGTTTAACCCCGTTCAAAGCTTCTCTGCACAGCCTCCGGAGCGAATCAATATCCGGAATCAAATGGATAAGGCTAGAATCTGGAAGGATTGGCTGCAGCAATACGAATGGTTTGAACAAGCGTCTGGAATCAAGCAGCTGCCGAAAGAGCGTCAAGTTGGAATCCTCATGAACAGTTTGGGACCTGACGTTCTAGGAACGTACACTGGATTTCAACTCACGACAGTGCAAAAAAAAAAACGATCCGGATGTTTTGAAGCAAAAGTTTAGCGAAGCATACAACCCAACTGCCAATCCAACGTACAGCACTTATGTTTTCCTTAAAACAGACCAGGAGCCAGAGGAAAGTTTCGATAGTTTCCTTATCAAACTAAGGCAAGCAGTTGTGGATTGTGATTTTAACTCGGTACATGACGGAATGTCTACGGAAGATCGGCTGCTGAAGGATAAAATTGTCCTTGGGTTCCGGAGCCAAAAAGTTCGGGAGAAACTTCTAAGCGATCCGAAACTGACACTTGACAAAGCGATTCAGTTATGCAGATCCAGTGAGCAGACTACTGAGACACTAAACCAGATGGGCTCTGACGCCAAGAACTGCGATGCTGTTCGAGAGAAAGAGGACCAAATGTTCAAGTGTCGTCGCTGTGGAACTAGGCATAGGCGAAATAATTGCCCAGCCTTCATGAAGTTGTGCTCAACTTGCAACAAGACCGGACACGTACCCGATTGCTGTTTCAAAAAACGCAAGGAGGAATCGACGATTGCCAAGAGGTGCAACCGCTATGAGAAGAAAACAGCAGCAGTATTGACCGAATCCGAATCGTCTGATGACCTTCGTGAAGAACTTGTTGATCTGCATTTACACACGGTGACAGAAGAGGACACAGAAAAAGGTGATTGGTACGAGGACGTCATCGTTGGAACGACGAAACTCAAATTCAAGTTGGACTGTGGTGCTCAGTGTAACGTTCTGCCCCTAAAGATAGCACGGAACATGAACATCGATCTGAACAAGTCGTCCACTAAGTACATTGTCTCCTACAATGGCCAGGGGAACCGAGTTGAAGGAGAGTTTTCGATGCCAAGCAAGGTAAAAGGAAAACAAGCTTCCCTCACCTACAAAGTTGTGGATCTCGACGTCGTTCCAGTACTGGGTCGAAAAAGCTGTGTACGAATGGATTTGATCAGGCGTGTGCAGTCAATAGTAGAGGAAAACGAAATTTTCCAGGGCCTGGGTTGCTTCAAGGGATTTGAGTATAAACTAGACTTCAAATCGGACGCAAAGTTTGAGATCCGTCCAGCTCGTGTAATCCCGCACAAGATTCGTGAGGAAGTAAAATCGGAGTTGGACAACATGGTTAAGCTAGGCGTGATCAAGAAGCAAGAAGAACCAACCCCAGTCGTGAGCAACCTAGTAGTAGTTAGGAAAAATAAGAAGATTCGTTTGTGCTTGGATCCCACGGACGTGAACAGCAATATTCTTCGGCGTCACTACCCTTTGAGAACGGTTGAGGAGATAGCCGCGAGAATCGGGAAGGCTACCTGGTTCACGATCCTCGACAGTAAAAAGGGATTTTGGCAGGTGAAGGCGGATGAATCTTCACAGAAGTATCTAACATTCGCCACACCCTGGGGAAGATTCTCGTGCCTTCGTCTTCCGTTTGGCCTCGCCTCTGCTCCAGAGGTATTCCAAAACCTCCTCTCCACACTGCTTGAGGGAATTGCGAACGTTGAAGTGTCGATGGATGATATTTTGATCTACGCGGATAGTGAGGAGCAGCTAACGGACATCACAGCGAAAGTCATCAGCCGCCTGCGTCATGCCGGCTTGAAGTTAAACCGTGAAAAGTGTCAATTTGGAATGCGGTCGGTGAAGTTCCTGGGACATATTGTGTCGAGTGACGGATTGAAGCCAGATGATGAGAAAGTTGCTGCCATTCGCCGACTCAAAGTTCCGGAAAACAAAAAACAACTACAACGCCTACTTGGTATGGTAACATACCTGTCGAAATTTATCACTAATCTGTCCAACATTACAGCTCCCCTCCGACAACTGCTTCAAAAAGATGTTGCTTGGTGCTGGGAATTGGAGCAGCAAAGTGCCTTCGAAAAAATCAAGTCACTACTGTCCAACCTTCCGGTATTGAAGTTCTATGACGTGAACAAGAAAAACGTCCTATCTGTCGACTGCAGCGCACATTCGATGGGGGCGGTATTGATGCAAGATGGTCACCCGGTTGCCTACGCATCAAAGGCACTGAATCCAGCACAGCAGAACTATCCACAGATAGAAAAGAAGGCGTTTGCAATCAGATTCGGGTGCCAGAAATTTCACTCGTACATTTTCGGAAGACCTGTGGCAGTAGAAACGGACCACAAGCCTCTTGAATCCATTTTCAAAAAACCTCTGGACAATGCGCCGCCGAGATTGAAGCGTATTATTCTGGACGTGCAGCCGTACGCACCGGACGTAGTGTATGTCATTCGCCAGGAGCCGAATGAAGACGAATTGGAGGTGCACATCGTGATGTATGTAACGCAGTCATGGATGAACCAAATTGTTGCTGAAACGGAGAAGTCGGATGTGATGAAGAAATTGATTCGAGTGATCAAAGAGGGGTGGCCAGAGAAGATCAGCAAGCTGGATACGGCCATTCAAACATTCTGGAATTTTCGTGATGAGTTGTCTACGTATTCTGGTGTTGTCTACAAAGGAGAACGAATCATGATTCCTGAATCTCTGCGACGAACTGTGTTAGGTATGGTACACCCCAAGTAACACACTTGTCACCGAAGAGTCACGGCGGCGCAGGTTTTTGTTGCGCAGAAGTCACTGTGACTTACTTCTAACAAATAAACACTTACTTGCTAGAAGTAAGTCACTGTGACTTTTGCGCAACATAAACCTGCGCCGCCGTGACTCTTCGGTGACAAGTGTGTTACTTGGGACGCTGGACACTTCGGTATTCAATCATGCATCAGACGTGCAAAGCAGCTTCTGTTTTGGCCTGGAATGAGCCAAGATATTCAACGATTCGTCGACGAATGTGGAGCCTGTCAACGGTTCAGCCATAGCAATGTCAAGGAGCCGATGATAGTGAAGAGAATTCCTGAGTACTCATTCCAGATTGTTGCGTCTGATGTTTTCCACTTCAACGGAGCGAACTACGTGGTCATTATCGACAGTTATTCGAATTGGATCGATTTCAAGAAGCTTCGAACTATGGAGTCGTCTGAAGTGATTGAGCATCTCCAAACATGGTTTGCAGTATTTGGTGTCCCCGAAGAGTTCCACAGTGACAATGCAAAGCAATACACGTCTCAGCTGTTTCGAAAGTTCGCAGATCAGTGGAAGTTCAATCACGTTACCTCAAGTCCATATTATCCGCAAAGTAATGGATTGAGCGAGCGAGCGGTACAAAATGCTAAAAACATACTCAAGAAATGTAGTGTAGACGGTAGTTCGATTCAACTGGGCCTGCTGAACTATCGTAACATTCCAAGAAGCGAGGAGCTTAAATCGCCGAACGAGAGGATGATGAGTCGTATAACCAAGGCTCCTCTTCCAATGGTCGAGATGAAGCTTAAGCCAACGATCGTCGAGAACGTGCAGCAGTCTCTGGAAGCCGTACGTAACAAGCAAAAGGGTTACTATGACAAAATGGCACGTAGTCGTCAAGAAATAGAAGTCAACAATCCAGTACTCTACCAAAATCAGTTGACCAAAACCTGGGAGTCTGCACGTGTTATTGCCAAAACAGAACTGCCGAGATCAGTCATAGTTGAAACGCGGAACGGAGACGTCCTTCGCCGAAACACACGACATTTGAGAAAATCGTCTACGATGATTCTGGACCCGGCTGAAGCAGTATCCGACTTTCCTGAAGAACGAATCCCGAACACTTCAGTAATTGAACCAACATCTGCACTGCGTACACCTACACAATAGTGTGGGTCATCGGAACCGTTTTCTCAGATCAAAGCTTTTTTGGTTCCGTTTCGGGTCCTGAGTATCTGTGCAAAATTTGAGCACGATCGGTAGCGTCTACACTTTGCGCATTGCAATTGAAATTTGTATGAGATTTTGTATGGGAAAACATACTTTTTTGCATTTTAGCCATAAGTTGAAAAAGTTTCTCTGAAACTTTTTAACCGATACCGTAAAATGATAGCCTAGGATGTTCTGAAAAACTTTGTTGAAGACCGCAAAGCGATCCGATGCTTGTGAATATAGTTATAACTAACGAACTGCATGCATGTGTTTATGTTTTAACATGTAAAGGAATAACAATAGCAACAAAATCATGCTGTTTCGCCAAGCAATGCCAACGCTACAACTTTTTTCATAAGCATCAGATCACTTCGCGGTCTTCGACAAAGTTTTTCAAGACACCCTAGGCTATGTTTTCACTTTATCGGTTACACTGTTTTAGAAAAATTCGAGCTTGTTATGAGAGAAATGCAAAAAAGTGTGTTTTCCCATGTAAAACCCCATACAAACTTCAAACGCGATGCGCAAAACGTAGACAAAACCGATCGTGACCAAATTTTGCACACTTATTTGGGTCCTGAAATGGGATCAAAAAAGCTTTGATCTGATGGGATACCATTGAAATTTTCATTTATCCATATAAACGATGACCCACTCTACTACACAATCTTTTGGGGAGTCTTCAGTCGAAAGGAACACATCTACGCAGCCAATTCTACCAGAAGGCACGGTGCAACAGTACGTGACAAGGGCAGGAAGAACAGTTAAACCGATTGTTAAAATGGATTTGTAATTTTATTTTTTTTTATTTTTGAGGGGGAGATGTAACATGAACTATAGACAACCCCCACTATAGCCCAACCTCTCTACAAACTACTACATTGTCATTGACAGATAACCATTAATAAAGTTAACCACACAGTTACCATAGACATTCCCTAATAGTAATTCGAAATAATAGACGAAAAATAACAAAATTAAAACATTAAATAAAACCTGAATGAGTTCTCAAATGAAATGAAAAATGGTTTTGCAAAGGTGTGCTGAATTTGCCAAAAACAATGCTGAATCAGTTTTCAAAGGAATTGTTGAAAAATTCCAATGCAACTCCTGGAAAGCTTCATGTCAATTGTCAGGGAAATTTACATAGGTGTTTCCAATGAAAATTATTGAAAACCTTCTGAAAAATTCGAAAGCTTGTATTCTTTTGGCAAATCTTCTGAAGCTAGTAATCTTTTAAATGATTCTGTACGTGAGATATACTTCACATAGAACAAACTCGTAGCTCTTTACAAAACTAAAGCAAAATAGTGAGAGAATCTTACACATAATTGTTTTCTTTAAAAAAGTTTTCGGTCGTCTCAGAGACTTTTCCAAAGCGGTAGTCTTGAAAGTGGTCCAAAATGCGAGATATATGGCGCTTAGACTAAACTGGAGGCTGCTAAGATCACTAGCGCCACGTAGTGGGCAAGATCCGAAATGAAGTGTTTTCTAGAAGAAAGCTTTTACTCTTCTGAACAAATTTGTTGAAGAGAGTATACTTCGAAGTGGTTCAGAACGCGAGATATATTACGCTTGAATCAAACTGAACACCCTTCTTTGCAACTTTATTTAAAACAGTATCCTTCTAAGCGGTCCAGATCGTGAGATATGCAACGCCCTGACACTGAGCTCATTACAGCAGCGCTAAGGCCACGTAGTAAGTGATTCTCTTACTAAATTACTTTCTACAAGAAAACTTTTATGCTTCTGAGCAACTTTGCCGAAGTTAGATTTATTCTGGTTGGTCCATAATGCGAGATTTACAACGTTTAGACTAAATTTGTAGCTTCTAAGAATCCTAGCGCCATGCAGTGATTCTTGAACTAAATTGTTTTTTTTCGCGAAAGCTCTTAGTCTCCTGAGCAACTTTGCCGAAGACATTATCCTTCTAAGTCGTCCAGAACGCGAGATATATGTACATTGTACAACGTTTAGACTAACCTGGGAGCTCCCAAGAATACTAGCGCCACACAGTGAGTGATTCTCAAACTACATTGTGAAAGCTCTTAGTTTTCTGATCAACTTTGCCGACGAGTATCCTTCCAAGTGGTCCAGAACGCGAGATACAGTGTCGGACAAAACAATAAGACCACCGGCCCTATTTCATCCAAAATGGTCAAGTTTGACGATATGGTACTCGATTTCTAGCGGCTGCCAAAATTTCAGCCAAAAAATTTTGGCAGCCGACTTGGAATTTCTCTGTTCACCACTTCCAAAGTTTCAGATATACGGTGCGATAAAACAATAACACCAGATTTTTATGATGGTTATTTTTTTTTGCTAGGTTTCCAGCTGCACTCTGAATAGAGTTGAAACCTCTACACTAGACCCGAAGATAGAAAAGAGTACGTAATCTTTCAGAAGCAGTTTGCCAGCCGTACGCGGAAAATGATATCCATTAAGACACTGTTGCAACTGACTCAGAAAGTTACGGTAGGAGATTGGAAAGTTTTCAATTGGTCAGTCAGTCAGGATTTGCCTATGTAGTGTTATGGTCACACGGTTTGTGTTTGTCTTCTTGTTTGATTTTGTGGTATGGTTCAATATGTTTTACTTCTCGTTAAACCAGTTGTCGTATGTTTGTTTTTTTCATCGAATCAATCGAACCCTGTATGTTATAATACAGTCGATCCTCTGTCAAATTGTTGTCTTGATTTCACTAATCGTTTTCTATTTCTCTGTGTTCATCTCTTGTGTCATTAAATTGTCATCTGTCCAAAACCCACAGAAACATGTAACTGAACTTCTGATATTTTTCTGTTGGTTTCATAATACCATCTAAGAGATAAACAAAAATACGCCAAGTTGATTGCAATAAAATTTTAAAATAATAAAGATTTCATGTCAACTTTCATCCCGCTACAAATACTATGAAAAATATTCAAATTCGTTCAATTGTCCTATCGGCCCTACCTAGATAAACCATATCATTTTCTCAAGCGTAGCCTAGAAATGTCAACCTAGTCATACAAAAGTAACGTTGTTCAGTTTATAAAAAGCTGTCAGTTTTTTTGTCCAAAATGTCACGTCGAACGCATTGACGTCAACAATGCGTTTAAGGTGAAGATATGACGAAGCCACAGGCAAAATATTGAAGAGCACAAATCTGAAGAACCACGTGTCGGTTTACGCTGAAAAGTTGATCGATTGGTTACCCGCTGGTGGTGATCAATCGATCAACTTTTCAGAGCAAACCGTCCAATGGTTCTTCAGATTTGTGCTTTTGAAAATTTTGCCTGTGGCTTCGTCATATATTCACCTTAAGTGTTCGCACGTTAGCTTTGAATCTATCAGAACAATTAAGTGCTGAAAATCTCCTTCCCACTATTGATTCTTCGGTCGATTTTAATTGCTTCATTTAACCCGTAGGCTACGGGGCTTACAACAAAATTTCAAACCGCTGCCAAAGACGCAAACATCAATATTTTCCAATGAAATTTTGAGGTTCACTTCACTATTAGTTGTAGTTTCAATATGCTGGGAGCCACAAAAATTGGAGCCACGAGGACAGTTTTATTCCGGTGGACGTCTGGGTCAGAAGGGGTAAAAATTGCATAACCTTCCTTTTAGCAAGCCCCCATTACTTGGAATTCAAATGAATTCATTTGAAAAGTTTTTAGTTCTATGTATTATTGTATATTACGTCAGGCCTGGGGGTTAAGAAGTAGATAGATAGGTGGTGTAGAACTTTTTCCAGGCCTCCAAAATATTTTCAATTTTGAGTCTGATTTCTGCGCGCTTGTAAAAGATTTTAAGGCACGCAAGAAGTAGATTTTTCTATCCTAGGCTAGATCTTACGCATATTGAATTAATCTATAAGTAAAACTTGATGGTAGCATACTGTTTCCGTTAGAAAAATCATGTTTTTCACGAAAGTAACACGATTTCCCAAGAAATTGCCTACTTTTAGGCGTTTAATGTTTCACAAAAGGTACCGCATGTATCGCCTAAAAGTAGGCAATTTCCTGTACAATCGTGTTACTTTCTTGAAAAACATGATTTTTCTAGCAAAAACAGTGTGCTACCATCAAGTTTTACTTATAGTTAAATTCAATATGCTTAAGACCCAGCTTAGAACAGAAAAATATACTTCTTGCGTGCCTTAAAATCTTTTACAAGCGCATAGAAATCAGACTCAAAATTGAAAATATTTTGGAGGCCTGGATAAAGTTCTACACTACCAATATACTTCTTAACCCCCAGGCCTGACGTAATATACAATAATACATAGAACCAACAACTTTTCAGATGAATTCATTTGAATTTCAACTATTGGGGCTGTGCCGACAACACCCCTCGGTGAAGCGGCGCCGCGAACGCTATTTTACAGAAGGCCGTACCTGAACGGTCTGTCATGCATGTCATCGTGACAGAAGGAGGACAGCTGGCATTGTGACAGTCAAAAAGGCCATCTGCAAGTCATCGTTGCTTCAACCCGATACTGTAACAGTCTCAAATTCTAAAATTTAGTTATTACTCCATCTAATATAACATTTGTTGGTCTAAAGCTAGTAGCCTGAATTAAAATCATACTAGTTTTCCAGACGTAGGTATAAAATAATATCGATTGAACTTAAAACTAATAAAAATGTTATGTTTACAGTAAACTTATAAAACCTAGGGTATCTGATACGATTTCTCTAAACATTGTAGAAAGTTCACTAAAATCGTGAGTAATAATGTGTACCTTTAATCGAATATTATAAATAATAAAGAATTCAAATATTGCAGCTTGAAGCTGACACGATCCAGAAAAGACGTTTGCTATCGAGTTTTAGTGTGACGATATCCCACTCCAACAAAAATCTTCAAGGATTTTATAGTTCTCGGGTGTCGGAATGGAGAAACATCAGAAACCCAGCGGTTACAGTTGCAAATCCTGCACAAGACCTGACGCCGAGGAAGAAAAGTGGGTCGCTTGTGACGGATGTAAGCTCTGGGAGCACTTCGACTGCGCAGGGGTGGACGAGTCGGTGCAGAATCGGCCCTACCACTGCAAAAAATGCATTGCGGAAGCTGTACCCGTAGCGTCATCATCTCGTGGTCTGAAACCACCACCATCCGAAGGTAGGTCGCTACGATCAACAACGGCCAGGTCGGGCCTGAAACCTCTCAATAGGGTGACCCAATTGGCATCGAATTTTTCTCGAAGTGCTAACAGCACGACTTCGAGTATCCGTGCCGCTCATCTACAGGCGCAAATGAAGCTGGTCGAGGAAGAGCAAGTACTGAAGGAGCAGGAACTGGACGCCCAGGAAACGATGAGAAAGAAGGAACTGGAGGAAGAAGAACGCCAACTTGAGGAAAGAAAGGCGCTTCTGGAAGCAGAAGCAAAGCTGCGACAGCGAAAACTTCGTGAGGAAAAAGAGTACCAGAGAAAGCAGCAGATGATCAGGAAAGAATCTATGGAGAAGAAGAACAGCATTGCCCGACAGTTGAGTGAATGTAGTAGTAGATGCGAATCGATTCCTGATCCCGAAAAGCGAGTGTCCCAGTGGCTACAACAATGTGATGATTCTCTACGGAATAACCCAGACGATGCAGCACTTGACGGAGCGAACCCACTACATCCGAATCAATCAGGAGCAGATATCATCCTGGAACGACAGATTTCACGAATCTCTCTGGAAGCCACAGACCACCATGGACCTGTAACCGACCAGAAATGCCCGGACCCTAATGTAGGACAGGAAGCACGACCACAGAGACACGCCAATTGTGAGAATCCAGCAAGTGTACAATTCGATCTACCAAGCAATATCTTCGATCGCTTCGATCGTTCGATGCATCCGTATTCCGATACCGTCCGGCGACCAGTACCTCAACGAGAACCGGAAACACAACCGTCACGGAACTCTAACCAGCCACGTCAACTGTCTCCATTTGCGTTGCCACAACCAAGTATAACTCCAGCAGCTGTAGCATTTCCCGCGGCCCTTAGTGCGAGCCAACTAGCAGCTAGGCAAGTGATGGGAAAAGATTTGCCTAACTTCTCCGGCAATCCCGAAGATTGGCCAATCTTTATATCAAGTTTTGAGCAATCGACAGCAGCGTGTGGGTATACTGATGCCGAAAATTTAATTCGATTGCAGCGATGCTTGAAAGGACACGCGCACGAGTCCGTGCGCAGTAGACTTCTTCTTCCCGCGAGCGTTCCACAAGTTCTCAAGACCCTGCATACACTCTATGGTAGACCAGAACTACTGATACGAACTCTTATCGAGAAGGTACATCGTACTCCAGCCCCTAGGCATGACCGACTCGAGACTGTAATAGAGTTTGGTCTAGTGGTACAGAATCTCGTAGACCACTTGAAGGCGGCGAAGCAGTACGCACACTTGTCCAACCCTGTACTGATGCAGGAGTTAGTCGAAAAACTTCCTGGTTCGCTGAAAATGGACTGGGCAATCTACAAAAGCAAGCAGCCGTATGCCACTCTGGCAACGTTCGGAGACTTTATGACAGGATTAGTTGATGCAGCTAGTCAGGTGACATTCGAGCTTCCGAGTTCAACGCAAAACTTAAGGAGCGAGCAGCGACGATCGAAGGAGAAGAGTACGTTGCACACCCACTCTTTGATGCCATCTCAATTTGAACCGTTAAATCCGCCGTCTAGCCAAAGCAAATCAGGTAAGCGATGCGTGGCATGTGAACGAGAGGGGCATCGGGTTGCAGATTGTCATCGGTTTAAGGCTCTAAACATCGAGGAACGACGAAAAGTCGTTCAGCAGAATGGACTGTGCGAGACATGTTTGAACGGCCACGGCAAATGGCCGTGTAAGTCTTGGCAAGGATGCGGAATTCAGGGTTGTCGCGAAAAACACCATACACTTCTACATCCCCTTTCTTCCCAATCTACCTCGAACGTTTCCATCAATCATCTTATGCATTATAGTGGTGTCTCTCCTATGTTTCGGGTGCTTCCGGTAGTACTCTACGCGCAGAACAGAAAGGAAGTCGTTTTTGCATTCGTTGATGAGGGTTCGTCCAATACATTTGTTGAAGAGACCGTCGCGGACCGCCTGGGTGTATCCGGGCCTGTGGAACCATTAACTCTGGAGTGGACGGGCAAGGTAACACGAGAGGAACGTAGATCACAACGCGTGCAGCTAGACATTTCTGGAGAGGATAGTTCAAGCCGCCACAAGCTGCGTGAAGTTAGGACAGTAGGTTGCCTAGTATTACCTGTACAAACAATGAAGTACAGCGAACTCTGCCGTCGATATCCTCATTTGCGTGGACTACCTCTGAAGGATTATGAGCTGATCCAACCGAAACTATTGATTGGATTGGATAATCTTCGACTAGTTGTTCCCCTTAAAGTGCGAGAAGGTGGAATTGCCGACCCGATAGCAGCGAAGTGTCGACTTGGTTGGAGTATATACGGATGCTTGGCAGGTTCCCCGTCACCGCGTGCCGTTGTTCATTTTCATGTCGCTGCACCTGAAGATAAGGATCGTTTGCTGAACGAACAGCTTCGTGACTATTTTGCGCTGGAGGACACTGGAATAAGTTATCAGTCAGAATTGTTGGAGTCTGATGACGAAATGCGAGCGAGAACTATATTGCAACAAACGACGAAACGTACGCAGAGCGGATTCGAAACCGGGCTACTGTGGCGGAACGACGACCCAGATTTTCCGGATAGCTATCCAATGGCTGTCCATCGATTGAAGGCTTTAGAGCGAAAATTGGCAAAAGACACATTCCTACTTGATCGAGTTCGTGAGCAGATTGACGAGTATGTGCAAAAGGGCTATGCTCATAAAGCAACTGAATCGGAATTGAAGAGCGTGGATCCCAAACGAGTATGGTTTTTGCCGTTAGGAGTTGTCGTTCACCCCAAGAAACCAAACAAGATACGGCTGGTGTGGGATGCAGCAGCAACGGTGAATGGAGTCTCCTTTAATTCTAAACTGCTGAAAGGACCAGACCTTCTAACACCACTCCCAGCAGTTCTTAACCGTTTTCGCCAATATCCAGTAGCTGTCTGCGGTGACATCAAAGAGATGTTTCACCAGCTCTTGATACGTGAACAGGATCGTACGGCACAGTGTTTTCTATGGCGAAGAAGTCCCGTAGACCCAATACAAATCTACGTTATGGATGTAGCAACATTCGGAGCAACATGCTCACCGGCTTCTGCGCAATATGTAAAAAAACTTGAACGCGCAGGAGTTTGCCGAACTTTATCCACGTGGGGCCAATGCAATAATAAAAAACCACTATGTCGATGACTATTTGGATAGTTTTACGACCGTCGAGGAAGCTACCAACGTAGTAAAGGAAGTAACGTTGATCCACTCGTTTGGAGGTTTTGAAATACGTGGTTTTCGCTCGAACTCAACTGAACTTCTCCGAAAGCTAGGCCAAAATGTAGCGGATGAACCGAAGAATCTGATGCTGGAGAGAAACTCTATAGGCGAATCGGTACTCGGGATGACTTGGGACCCCAAAGATGACAGCTTCTCCTACGCCTTCCATTTACGGGACAACTTGCGCTCAATACTTGACGTAGCGTACGTACCTACCAAGCGAGAAGTTTTAAAAGTCGTGATGAGCCTCTTCGATCCACTCGGACTTGTCTCACATTTTCTTGTCCACGGGAAGGTGATCATTCAGGGCACGTGGGCTGCTGGAACAGGCTGGGATGAGCCAATTACCGAGGATCTTAACCAAAAATGGCGTCAATGGGTATCGCTTTTTCCGAAGCTTGATGAGCTAAAGATACCACGGTGTTACTTCTCGCTATTCCCACCTAGCCTTGACGATCTACAAGTTCACACATTCGTCGACGCTAGCGACATTGCTTACACTTGTGTGGTATACTTTCGACTAGTCTATGATGGTCATATCCAAATTGCTTTGGTAGGCGCCAAAACCAAAGTAGCGCCTCTAAAGACTTTGTCAACGCCGCGGCTTGAACTTAAAGCAGCAGTTCTTGGAGTACGATTCGCAGCCGCTATTCTCGAATATCACTCGTTTCCTATATCCCAGAGATTCTTCTGGAGCGACTCCACCACGGTACTGGCCTGGATCCGTTCCGATCATAGGAGATGCCATAAGTTTGTCTCTGTACGAGTTGGCGAAATATTAACCCTGAGTGAGCCACAGGAATGGAGATGGGTGCAATCCAACCTGAATGTTTCCGACGATGCAACAAAATGGAAGAACGGTCCAAATCTCGACTATAATAGCCTCTGGTTCACTGGACCCAGATTCCTACGTCTGGACAAAGCGTGCTGGCCTGAGCAGCAAAGCATCACAACGACACACGAGGAGATTCGACGTATTCATACACACCGGCATCGTGAACCCGTTGTAGATTATAACCCGTTGTAGAAATAACCAAAAAATTGTAATTATATATAAGGTTTAAAATTTGAATAAAGAGATGAGTTGTAGTTTTAACAGGGAAGGTTTTAGTCGTCTTCTTAGTCGGATGACAAACTCGCCTTGACCACTCGGGACAACACGTGCATTTGGTGACAGCGGTGGGATTCGAACCCACGCCATTTCTGACTGGTGTTATAACTACCGGAGTATAACATAATAAAACATGTGACTCATATAAGGAAGCATTCTAGCCGCTTCCAATTAGATACTAAGTAAGAGACGCGAGCTTTCTCTCTCGCGCTTTAATTTCGCGTTTCGAAGTACTAGAATGTTGGTACTTTAGTAAAGAGAGCGAGAGCGGAGAATGTGACGCTAGGCGCTTAAGTTAAGTTAAGTGGGGGGAGAAAAATAACCAAAAAATTGTAATTATATATAAGGTTTAAAATTTGAATAAAGAGATGAGTTGTAGTTTTAACAGGGAAGGTTTTAGTCGTCTTCTTAGTCGGATGACAAATTCGCCTTGACCACTCGGGACAACACGTGCATTTGGTGACAGCGGTGGGATATGTTCCCCATTTGGGGGGAACATGCCCGCCAAGTTTGTGACAAATTAGTGTTAAATTGTGGTGACGATCAGCAATTTAGTCGACGGGACTTCGAGCGGATGGCGATCGATAAACGGAATAGAGTGAGCATTATTAGCTGGCCAGCGTTGGATGAGGCGCCCAGGGGAAAAATTACCGTGCATTTGGTGACAGCGCAAAAGCGCTAAACAAGTGCAGGCACGCCGTTTGTGATTGGAAAGTGAAAAAGAATAAAAACCTATTGAAGTATCTAAGACCCAGCTGGTTACTACAGAAGAAATCGTGTAAGTGTTGCGCAGAAAACTATTAGGCGAAGCGCGAAGAAAATAGTGCAAGTACGCCGTTAACTGATATGGTGAAACTTGTTAAGTGAAAAAGTGAAAAAAAGAGGCCGTACTACTTACTACAAAAAAAAAAACTATTAGGTACCAGAATAAAGAAACGGTACGAATCTTTCAGTTGAGTGGAAGAAAACGTGGCAACCGGCAAAATGGAAAATATTACAACAGCTGCAATACTGTAAGTACAAACCTTTTTCTCTCTCTTCTTTTTACATGGGATTTTAACAAATTATGCAGTAAGCATGATTTAAAATGAAAACCATTTCTATATCAATTATGTGGTGAAAATTAGTGAAGTGTGGTGAGTGATGGAACGGTCTACCTAATAATCAACATTCAGGGGCATTATTTTATAGCAAATTCTAGTACACATGAATACCCATTGATATGCAAATATTACGATTCTCCTTCACCTTCTCCGTATCGTAACATCCCAGCTGGAACAGAGCCAGCCTCTCAATGAGAATTTCCACAGTTATTTTACTGAACATTTTCGTCACTAATGACCATTTTACATTTGAATAACAATGTGTGGCAGGCACGAAGACTCTCTATGCTTAAAAGCAATCAAGTAAAATTCTATTAGGAAAAGACCCTTGGCAATTTGTTATAATCCTGTGTTTCTAATATACGTTAAAAAAAAAAAAAAGTATATTAAATTGATTTGTTAAAAAAAAAATACATTACTATATGTTAAAAAAGTACAATTTTTCACAAAAGATCATCATGAACAGTCACTAAAACAGGGCCTTCATCTTCTCACACAAAAACTTTGTTTCAAAAAAAAAATCAAAATAACACTTGGTTCCATTCAATTTGGCAATGTGCAATGTAAAGTTCTCAATGTAACAATGTATGTTCTCAAATAAAGAAAAAACAACATTGCTTACCTTATTTTATTCCTCTATGCAGGACTGCAAGTGGTTAAACTCCTACATTAAAAGCATCAACCTAAAACAAACAATCAATTATAATTCAAATAAATTTTATGTATAGAATGATACTTCTCTTTACGTGGGTGGCTACTCCACCACGTCGCATATCATTTACACACTACTAACACTAGATGGTAATGCCGGACAGAAAGCACAGCACACATCATTTTGCTGAAAGGGCAGCTTGGCCGTCGCTCGCTCGCGGTCGCGATTGAAAGTTATCGGAACGGTGGAGAGAAGGCAATAAAATTAAAGCAGGGTTTCAAAATGTGCTATTAATGACATTCCACACGATGCACCATTTATGTCTGAATACAACTTATGGTTTTTGGTGGTCAAAATTTTGTGACCAGCAGTAATTTCATCTGAATATTTTTGGTACCGTAAAACGGGGTAACTATGATAGTTTTTCAGCGAATTTCCTCAATATTTTTCCGTGAAACCGTATTTTCCTTAGTTCAATACTGGGGTTCCAATTATCAATTGCAAGTGGAGAATCACATTTTCATTTTGGAGTAACTTTATTAGTGCCCTGAAAAACACATTAAATCTAAAAAAAAGGGGTAACAGATTGAAATCTTAGGAGCATGAACATAATGGAAAAAGCCGTGTGAAACATATCAGATTGAATTTTAATATCGAAACATGGATTTTTACAAAATTCTACATGTAAAAGTGAGACTTTGGAGTACTGAGTGGAAAACACAGTTAATTTAGCTATCAAAAATCATTATTTATGCGAGAATATAGTTTTCTTTACGGTACTGATAATTTGAAAATTAAAATGGCAGCGTTTTCACAAATAACAGCCCTCCAATGTATTCCACAATTTGATGGGAATCCATATGAATTGGAAGTTTTTATTAGACATATTGAGCTGTTTGCAGAACAATTGGAAGGAGAAGATCATACTCCGCTTCTGAATGTGGTTTATTTGAAATTAACAGGCAAAGCGCTAAAGTTGCTTTCAAAAATTGACGCAAATACTTGGCCCGAAGTAAAACGCAATCTAGAGGATGAGTTTAAATTCGAAAAGAGTGCCGCCACTCTTATGAAGGAAATTGAAACCTTACTACAAAAGGAAAATGAATCGTTCGATGATTACAGCATCAGAGTAGAAGATTTACACAAGTGGGTAGCTAACCAGGGAAGATATGCGACGAGTTCGTTACGCAAACATTTCTTGGGAGGATTACGCGATCGAAGTTTAGCTCATGCTGGGAAATCACAAAGAGAAAAAACACTTCCAGAATTACTAACTTGGCTTAAAAAAGAGATCGATGATGGAAATGAAATCGATGAAATCTTTGCAAGAGTAACAACTTTAGAGTTGTTAGAAACGAAGAAAAATAACAAAATCAATGACAACCAAAATAAATTTCTACCAGTACAAAACCTCCGTTTGCGAAATAACAGGTATTCTAATAGCAATGTTCAAAGTCCGCATAATAAGATAACATACTCAAAAAACGTGATTCCAGGGGGTTCGTACATGTTGTGCGAACACCCCGCACAAATTATTACAGAGAGCGCAACCAAACTAATAACATCAATGGAAAACAGAATTTATTTCGGAATGCAAATTTTGAGAAGAATAGTTTTCAAGAACTACCAGTAAGCATTGTAAATGGAATTAAAAATTGTATGCCGGCCCATGAAAGATTGTACATTGAACATTCAGGCAACAATTTATTTTTACTAAATATTGCATCTGTTGCAAAGCCGAAAACAGTGATAAAATATTTACTTGATTCTGGGTCATGCTTCAACTTATTAAGGTGGGATACTGCTGTTAGAATCGGAGTAGAACACATCAACTATAATGATAAGGAGATACTTCGGGGATTTGCTAATTCCCAAACACGATCGATTGGATCAACGTTAGTTAAACTTAAAATAGGAAACTCTCATTATAATATTAAGTTTTATATTATTAAGAACTTATGTGTTCCAGGCATTATTGGAGCTGATTTTCTGAAGCAAAACACATTGTATGTTGGACCACGGTTCAAATATATTGCTTTAAGAAAAACTGATGAATGTACAAAATTATTAAATATGAATGAAAACTCCCCTCATACTATGAATACATATAATATCGATAAACGTTTAATTAAGTCAGAAAAAGAATGTCAAACCGAATCAGTTAACTACAGCAATGATGTTAGCCAACAACATGGGAAATTAGATTTAGCACACAGGGTGCATGAAAACAATTATAATAACCGCACAAGGATGGTTACAGAAAATAGTGTTTCATTCCAGAATAAATCTCAACAAAGCATAAGAAACGCAACAAATATTTTTAAAGATACCACAATGGGAAATACGAAACATTTTCCACATAACAAGTGCAACGTCGAAGACAAAAGAGATAATGCAAACAACATTAATATAATACATGATCAGAGAACAAATTTTACTGATAAAAATTTCAATGACGACTCCGCAAATTGGGAAGCGAAAGCAGAAGGACAATCTTCAGATCATAATGTTAACAAATATCTCGTAGAAACAACGACGGATATTGATAAAGTTTTCCTCGAAGATTTGGATTTAGACCAAGACCTCAGCTTATTAGATAACAGAAGTCAACCACAAATGGAAGGTAAAAACCGTCTCACAAAATTAGTGGAAACGATTAATTTAACTCATTTAAACAAAGCTAATTTTAACGCAATGGAAGAAATTATGACACATTACAGCGATGTCTTTTATCTGAAAGGAGATCAATTAACGATTACAAATGCAGCAGTACATGAAATTGAGACTACAACTAACGTACCGATTAACAAACGACAGTACAGATTCCCGGAGTCCACAAAGAAGCAAATTAATGCAGAAATTGAGGAAATGCACAGGCAAGGGATTATAAAGCCCAGCAAAAGTCCTTGGAATGCACCAGTTTTGTGTATACCAAAGAAAGATTTAGATTCCGAAGGAAATAAAAAGTATAGAATTGTAGTTGATTTCAGAGCTTTAAATCTAGTCACTAAACCCTTCGTTTACCCAATACCTCTCATCAATGATATCTTAGACAGTTTGGGAGATAGCCAATATTTTTCATCAATCGATTTGAAATCAGGGTTCTATCAAGTCCCCATTAACCCGAAGGATGCTGCTAAAACAGCATTTTCTACCCCAAAAGGACATTTTGAATTCACAAGAATGCCTATGGGACTCAGAAATAGTCCATCAACTTTCCAGAAGTTAATGAACACAGTGTTGTTCGAAATTAAAGATGTAAAAGCTATCGTTTATTTGGACGATATTATTGTCTTTGGCCGTACAATTGAGGAACACAACGAAAATCTCAAAAAAGTATTGGAGGCTCTTCGTAGACATAACTTAAAAGTTGAACCTACAAAATGCCAAATTTTGAAAACAGATTTGAAGTTTTTGGGACATGCCGTAGATAAACACGGAATTCGTCCATTAATGGACAACATAAAAGCTATTAAAGAAATGCCTGTACCGAAAACAGTAAAACAAGTTCGGTCATTTTTAGGAACCGTTAATTTTTACGGAAAATTTATTCCAAGGATAGCTGAGATTCGAAAACCTCTTAACGATTTGTTGAGGAAAAACGTGAAATTTAATTGGACAGAAGAATGTCAACATACATTTGAAAAATTGAAATGTTTTTTAACATCTGACTCTTTATTAGTGAGGCCAAATTACAAAGATACATTTGTTCTTACGACTGATGCGAGTGAATATGCTATAGGAGCAGTTCTCTCAAATGAAAAATCAATCGACAAACCAATTGCCTATGCAAGCAGGGGACTAATTGGAGCTGAACGGAAATATCATACGATTGAAAAGGAATTACTAGCAATCGTATGGGCAGTAAATTATTTTAGGCATTACATTTACAATCAAAAGTTCATTGTATATACCGATCATAGGCCATTAATCTCTTTATGGCATCTCAAGGAGACTTCGCCAACTTTGACAAGATTAAGGTTAAAATTACAAGGTTTAGAATGCGATATTCGATACAAACAAGGGAAAGATAATGTAGTAGCTGATTTCTTATCCAGGCTTCATACAGAAAGCGAACCCGAGGAAAATTCTAATGTTGTTGCTGTCGTGACCAGACAACAAAAACGACAACAGCATGATGAAAAGCAAAGGGAGCAAGTAAATTCTAAGACTACAAATGTTGAACGATTCAATACTTCCAAAGACGTAGTAGATAAACATTCAAACCCCAGGCAAAACTCCAACTGGAATCCACAAAAAAACTAGATAATATTGATTTTGCTATGGATGAACACAAGGGGTCATGCAAAACTGTTCCAAGCGATGAATTCAGGAACGCTTTAAGTGATCAATTGGATATTAAAAGACTTACATTTTCAAGGAACATAATATCAGAGGAAAGTACAGATGCAACATTTTTGATTTTGAATAGCAGGTCAGCACATAAAGAATTAAGTGAATTCGTTGACCTACCACATGGTTTTAAAGATTACTTGAAAGGGAATGTATTTTCAATCCCAAATAAAAAGTTATGGGGAATAATTTTAAATGGAAACAAAAGATCTAAAAGTGATACTAAAGTTTTATACGAAGAACTAGTAGATGCATTTACCAATAGTCCTCAATACGCGAAAGATGCGGAAAATGTACAAATCATATCATTTAGAAATCTTCAAACACCCCCATATATGGATGTTTTGAGATTTATTGCAGAAAAGTTCAACAAACTTTTCACATTATATGCTCCCGAAAAGGATCGAATGTGGGTAGCACCAGAGGAAAGAGAAACTGTCTTACAAGAATTTCATGACAGCCCACTAGGTGGACATGTCGGAAGCAAACGCATGCTAAAGCGCATAAATCCACTTTTCAAATGGGAGAATATGCGCAGAGATATAGAAAACTATGTCAAACAGTGTGACTCGTGCCAAAAGAACAAAATTAGTGCTGCAAATAAAATTCCAATGAAGATCACGACCACGTCCACAGAACCTTTTGAAAAGATTTTTATGGATATCGTTGTATTACCCGAATCTAATAGCGGCAATAAATATGGATTGGTCATACAAGATGATTTGACTAGATATCTAACAGTAGCTGCAATGGAAAACCAGGAAAGTCAAACAGTTGCCAAAACATTTGTGAATAGTTTCATTTGCAAGTTTGGCGCACCAAAAGAACTTGTAACTGATAATGGTACAAACTTTGTTAGCCAATTGATGAAAAATGTTTGTAAAATTTTGAAAATTAAAAAGATTACGACTACTGCCTATCATCCACAAGCAAACCTTGTAGAAAGATCTAACAGAGAGTTAAAAATATATTTACGGCAATTCATTGGCGGAGATCCTCAAACATGGGATCAACTTCTTCCGCATTTTACATTCCAATATAATACTACACTCAATTCTTCTACCGGCTTTACGCCATTCGAATTACTGTATGGCAGAGCCGCAAGAATTCCAAACTCAATCTACAGAATGAGAGATATGGAATTGACCTATTCCGATTATGCCGGCGAACTAAAATCTACCCTAAAGTACTTTCACGATAAAGCACGTGATAATTTGCTCGTATCGAAACAAAAACGCAAGGAGATTTATGACAAACAATCAAAGGAATGGCAACCAATGTGGGGTGACATGGTTCTTGTGAAAGCCAACCCTACAGGTACCGGCCAAAAATTGCAATCATTATGGAGAGGACCTTATGAAGTGGTCAGCTTTCCTAGCGAACAAACAACTATCGTTAAAAACGGAAAAAGACTAGAAAAAGTTCATAATAACAGACTTCGAAAGTATAATGATTAATGAACAGATACAACTGTATGTAAATATGTAAGTTTTAAAATATATCTAACTGATTAAAGAAATATAAACGTGAACATATATATACATAAATATCTTTTATTTTGACAGAAGTTGGTCAAGCTATACGGTTTCACATATTTTTTTTTTCAATCAATTCAATATATTTTCCATGAAGACCATTAACCATTATTTTTAATCCTATGTACATTATATAATATTCTTTAGATTATGATTGATGCTATTTTTAAGTTAATATACAATAATTGCAATTAATTTAATTAAGCGTAGTAAAATAATAATAGTGTATATTAAGAATTAACACTGTAAGTAACAGATTAATTTTAAGAAAAAAATAATCAATGCTAGAATAAGACAAAAAAAAAATATAATATTTTAAATATTTAAATCAATACTTCGATAAGCTATTATTTAATTAACAATTAAATATACTACAACATGATACTATAGTAGTGTTTAAGTGACCTACCCAAATATTTAAGCTAAATATCTAGATAATAAAATGAGAGTTTCCATAATAACAAAGAATTTGAGAATATTCAACGGTTTTTATATACTAGTTTAATTATATTGCAGTAAATGTGCATATACTGGTGTACATATAATTTTTGATTAATAAGTAATTTAAAGAATTTAAATGTATGTTTTAAATTAATAAAAACATTAAAAAGATTGCGCAAAAGCAATGAAATATAAAACTTATATTTTTTTTTTTCACAAATCTCAATTATAATCAAGCAGAGACTTTCAAAATAAGACCGAGCAACGGTAATGGGAATAGTAATATACAAATGGGAAGCATACTATATTTTTTGGGAACTATAATTTCTTTGGGAAGATCCAATTACAAAATGTGGGATAAACAGACTTGAGGGGATAAAGCCAACGCAAGAGATAAATTGAAAATAAAATCTATACAATCAATGAAATTCTAATACTTAAATGCTGGACATACGTGGAAAAATGTGAACTACGGAAGTTCATTATCTAGGACATAATGATCCTTCATATTTTTGTTATAAACAAATACATTATACATTGAAAGTTAACGATATGACTTAAAAGATTATGTGATGAATAATTTTTAAAACAAATTATGGAATATCTGAGAAAACAATGAAACATGGGCCCATATACAAATTCATATGCATATTCAAAACAACAGACACAACACACTACAAAACAATGACAATAAAATGTTTGAGTGCGGATTAGTGTTGGTAAACTCATGAAAAACTAACTTACGAAGAAATATCACTCACACTCAATGAATACATAGAAATTTCATGTAGAACCACGCAAAATATTAAAAAAAAAACAACAAAGAAAATTGAATGAATAAATAAAAGTAAATACAAATTATTATATTATTTTTATAACAATCTTTTGAGTCTTGCCAACACTAGTGCTGAAGAGAGTATGATTGGACAAGGGGATCGCGACCCCGGAATGTATTTGTATGTATGCGAAAGAATGTATAACTCACTGACAATACACACACGACAAACTCAACAAATGAATTAGCTTTTAAATATAAAGAAAAAAAAAGATAAACAATAAACGATATTTATCTATGCAGTTCACCAATGAAATTCAAACTTGTAAGACCGATAAGGGAAGTTGGGGGAAATCGGCAGCAAAATTCAAAAACAAATACAAAATGGCATGTAAGCCCAGTGCGAAAAGGGGATACTGGCAATAACCATAAAAAGAAAATAAATGGGGTAAATCAAGCATAATACACTATGTCAATAAAAAAATACGCAGATTATTTTAATACTGTCAAAATAATAATAATAATTATAATAATAATTAAACGTTTTGAAAAACAAGTGAAAATTTGTACGGTATTCCTTAATGGAAAAAATTGAAACATAAATAATGTATTAAATACAAGATCTAAGTCTCATTACAGGATTAAATCATAGTCGGAGAAATGAGAAGCTACAGCATGGAAAGACGATTGGAAGACAGAAAATGATGAAAGCAAGAAATTGTCTTACAGGCTTAGACAATGGATATCCTACACCACCCATGAAAAAGCTGTGGAAAAGGGGGAGTATCCATCCAGATAAGCCCGTAAAAAAAAAACCGGAAAAGTGTAAGTATAATTCTAACGGAAAAGATGCATTTCTATTTTGGACGAGAAATGTTACATTCCATTGGAATTTCATTTTTGGAAATCGTGAATACTACTCAAAATTTGAATCAAAATCCCTTTACAAATGTACATTTTGTACAGATTTAAATCTCAAACATTAATTTCAACGCATTTCAAAATAGTGAAACAACAATCAATAATGGTCAATATCCCAACTAGAATGATTAAAAATTTAAGAGATAAATAGACACATAAAGAGTCAGTAAGGGTCATAAGGGACCACATTAACCAATAAGGGGATAAATAATCAGGGAAAAATAAAAAAAAAAATTATACGATACAAAAGCAATCACTAATTAGGGAAAATAAGAAATAGGTATTACCGCGCAAAAGTGACATTACATACACCTTGAGAGCCAGTGACCCGAGAAGACATCATTATTCGTAGCCGGCATACCGCGGAATCGGAGGCAAGCAACATATCAGTCAATTACATGATCATATAAAAGAGCAGTCTTCGGAAGGTAGAGGGTATTGGACATTCTTTGGAAGAACGAGACCATCACGAAAGGGTGCACACTGCACATATGGAAAGCGAGTCAAAACAATATTCAACATTCAAAAATCTTCTTATCGAAAGAAACGTTTATTGAAGCCAAGTTATGTGCTTAAAGAGAATCAAGGAAGTTCTCACCTCAAATCATAGCAGAAATTCTGCAGTGAATGTCATTTGATCCATCAATTCTTTTTTTACGAATGCATTATACGATTAAAAAAAAACCAGAAACTGTTTCACGAACGATTTTGAAACAAAAAGTTTATCAACAAGAAAATAATTTATGCATCAGAGGATTCAATCTTCATGATCAACTGGAAGAGGTAAACGGGAAATACTTAGAAGAAGACAACATCTGTAAAAGTCACGATGGAATGGAGTAACAGTAAAATTGAATATTTCTCTGAGTGGAGCGGAAGTACATCTCATCCGTCTGAGGAACGATATCATGACGAAGGAATATAGACGAAGGAAGTCCATTCCTAACACCTAACGTGAGACACTCTATCTGTGTGGACAAGATCGAAATTAGGAGAACTGGGAAAGTAATTTACGGAACGAGAGGATGACCGAAGGCGAAGGGCAGCATGCAGGATGACCGAAGGCGAAGGACAACATGCTCTCAAGCGTATTGTACGACATGATTGGTAGAAAGGAATTTGTTTCAAGGTAAATTGTAGAAATTTGTAGAATAATTATTTCGAGAGTACACATGTTTCGGTAAATTTTACAAGAAATTTGGTTAAAGATAAAATATGACTAAAACTGATAATGAGAATTGACTCCAAACATATATCGTAATACAACTTTTATGAACTTTTCATTTTATAACCAATATTATTTTATAAATCCATGAATAATAATAACCAACGCTAACCGTTTGTATCTTAAATCTTCAATTCAAGATATCAAACAGCTAATTAACGAAGGGGATATTGAACCAACCATAGCCTAATTGATTAATTAATCATTCATTCTTCATTAGTTATTTGCTTTCATTAACTGATCATTTGCATCATCATGAGCAAGACTCAAGCTAGGATGGTGGCTACCTACATACGGTACATTTAAATTATTGCATCATCATATGTGACATGCGCGAAAGCGAAATAAACAAATCATACGCGGTAGTTGGTCAGCGGGTGACCTAGTTTGCTTCAGCAGGTCTCTACCTGTTCTAGTTGGCATACGGTAAGCCAAAAAGAATGCATAACTACCGGAGTATAACATAATAAAACATGTGACTCATATAAGGAAGCATTCTAGCCGCTTCCAATTAGATACTAAGTAAGAGACGCGAGCTTTCTCTCTCGCGCTTTAATTTCGCGTTTCGAAGTACTAGAATGTTGGTACTTTAGTAAAGAGAGCGAGAGCGGAGAATGTGACGCTAGGCGCTTAAGTTAAGTTAAGTGGGGGGAGAAAAATAACCAAAAAATTGTAATTATATATAAGGTTTAAAATTTGAATAAAGAGATGAGTTGTAGTTTTAACAGGGAAGGTTTTAGTCGTCTTCTTAGTCGGATGACAAATTCGCCTTGACCACTCGGGACAACACGTGCACTACTCACGATTCAACCGATGGAAGAAGCTTCATCGGGTAGTTGCGTACATCATTCGTTTCTCCGACAGTGCGCGTCGACGTAACGTTGGCCGGCAGCTGCAGCTGAAACTACTAACCCAGGAAGAGTTGGCATAGGCGGAGATTCTCCTATGGAAGATGGCACAAGAGGAAGCGTTTGCAGAAGAGCGGTCCATATTGGCAAAATCGATTGGTTCCCCGGAAGACAAGCACGCAACGGTTCCGAAATCTAGCTCTATTTTCAAAACATGGCCTTACATGGACACTGATGGCTTATTGCGTATGCGAGGTCGCATCGGTGCGGCAAATTATCTACCATTTGCAGCAAGGTTCCCCGTGATATTACCCAAGGAACATCCCGTAACTATCTTGATCGTCGACTGGTTTCATTGTGCCTTTCGTCACGCAAATCGTGAAACGATCATAAACGAATTACGCCAACGTTTCGAGATTTCAAGATTGAGATCTCTGGTTCAAAAAGTTGCCAATAACTGTGCATGGTGTCGAGTAAATAAGGCCATGCCAAAACCACCTGTTATGGCGCCACTTCCGTACGAGAGACTAGAACCGTTTGTTCGACCGTTTACTTACGTCGGCCTGGATTATTTCGGGCCGGTATTAGTCAAGGTGGGCCGAAGTCAGGCAAAACGATAGATTGCCCTTTTTACATGCCTCTCAATACGTGCCGTGCATATGGAAGTAGTGCACAGCCTCTCTACGGAGTCGTGCATTATGGCGGTCCGTAGATTTATCTCGCGCCGTGGTTCTCCAGCCGTCTTCTATTCAGATAACGGAACGTGTTTTCAAGGTGCCAACAAACAGCTTCGGGAAGAGATCGTTGCCAGTGATGAAGAAGTCGCAAGCACATTCACGAATGCGGAAACGAAGTGGAAGTTCATCCCACCTGCATCTCCCCACATGGGGGGTGTGTGGGAGCGTTTGGTGAGGTCGATAAAAACAGCTATAGGTACGGCTCTAGAGCATCCTCGCAAGCCTGATGATGAGACCTTGGAAACCATCGTAAACGAAGCCGAAGCGTTAGTGAACTCCAGACCACTGACTTACATTCCATTGGAAACAGCTACTCAAGAGTCGCTAACACCCAATCATTTTCTTTTGGGCAGTTCAACGGGGAACAAGACTGAGTCATCCGAGGTTGCTGAACCCGCTATACTTCGTAGCAGTTGGAAAATGGCTCAACATATTGTCGGAGAATTCTGGAAAAGGTGGGTTAAAGAATACCTGCCCGTAATAACGCGCCGCAACAAATGGTTCAAGGAAACCAAAGATCTTGCGGAAGGAGATCTTGTTCTTATCGTCAACGGAAATGGGCGTACCCAGTGGATAAGAGGGCGAGTTGAGAAAACTGTAGTTGGCAGAGATGGAAGGGTTCGACAAGCGCTGGTGAGAACGACCAGTGGACTTTTGCGGCGGCCTGCCATTAAGCTAGCGGTGTTGGACGTCGTAGAACGTTGTGAACCTACAGGACAGCAAGAGGACCTAGGTTCACGGGTGGGGGTATGTGCCGACAACACCCCTCGGTGAAGCGGCGCCGCGAACGCTATTTTACAGAAGGCCGTACCTGAACGGTCTGTCATGCATGTCATCGTGACAGAAGGAGGACAGCTGGCATTGTGACAGTCAAAAAGGCCATCTGCAAGTCATCGTTGCTTCAACCCGATATTGTAACAGTCTCAAATTCTAAAATTTAGTTATTACTCCATCTAATATAACATTTGTTGGTCTAAAGCTAGTAGCCTGAATTAAAATCATACTAGTTTTCCAGACGTAGGTATAAAATAATATCGATTGAACTTAAAACTAATAAAAATGTTATGTTTACAGTAAACTTATAAAACCTAGGGTATCTGATACGATTTCTCTAAACATTGTAGAAAGTTCACTAAAATCGTGAGTAATAATGTGTACCTTTAATCGAATATTATAAATAATAAAGAATTCAAATATTGCAGCTTGAAGCTGACACGATCCAGAAAAGACGTTTGCTATCGAGTTTTAGTGTGACGATATCCCACTCCAACAGGGGCCTTGCTAAAAGGAAGGTTATGCAATTTTTACCCCTCCTGACCCAGACGTCCACCGGAATAAAACTGTCCTCGTGGCTCCAACTTTTGTGGCTCCCAGCATATTGAAACTACAACTAATAGTAAAGTGAACCTCAAAATTTCATTGAAAAATATTGATGTTTGCGTCTTTGGCAGCGGTTTGAAATTTTGTTGTAAGCCTCGTAGCCTACGGGTTAAAGAAAATATGACCAACTAACATTGTAAAAATTCGAAAAAGCGACTATGACATTAATAATTTACTAATCAAAATCAATCGAGAAACGTGGGAAATAGAGCCCAAACAACGTTTTGAAGCCAGCTGGCTGTAAAAGGTTCCAAAACCTATCACAAATCCTACAATACTTTTATTAGGATTTGTAACGATCATTAAAACCGTCTCAAATCCAACCGACTTGGAACTATTGCTTGGGAATAGACTCTACTGAGCCCCGGCGGTTCCTCCGTGTTTATCGAGCATGTCTGATGTATATGATCAGCTATACTCCATCTGCAGCAGCCGGTTCGTGATGAACCGTTGGAGGCGCATTAAAGTGTTAAAAAGGTGATGTTTCACTAAAGAACACTACATTACAATAATCAAAATGAAACTCCTTCACTTTAATACCGTCAACCCCTGCGAACTTGGCCAGGGAATAACACCAGATTTTTATGATGGTTATTTGTGGTCAATTCAATAAAAATGTCCTCAACTTTAAATGGCATCTTCAGCTTTAGTACTTGTTTATCAAACAAAATGCATCAGATACTCTCATATATCCTTTGGTAATGGTAATCTAAAAGTGTTCCTTATATTTTTTCGTTTCGTATATCTGTAACTTTTGATGTAGTGAACATAACTCAGGCCTGCAGGCCTATCTGCATTTGAGAGGCTCTCTTTGTTAACTTTCTTTTTCAGTTATTGCAATGTAATTTTCATTTGCATTTTCATTTTCATTTTGCAGCATTTGGTGGGGCAATAAGAGCGCAAGTCAATCCAAAGCCGAAGATCAAGGAGGGGTAATGGCCGTAATAGTCCGTGCGGACCACTTGAACACCATCGGAGGGGTAATGGTATGGGTTGGGGGAAGGAATTGGAGTGGACTTGACACAATTATGCAAATAATACGGCGAAATTCAATGAAACATGGGTTTAACCCTCCACTTCCCATGGTTGTTCTAGAGCACCATCGATTTTCGACGAAATCTGGACAAACGGAATTAGATAAATATGATGCAATAATTTTTAGAATATGACTGTTACCTCATAAGTGTAACCCAACTACTAACTACTTGTTTCAATAGTAGAACTATTGATAAATAATCAAGGACCTATTGATTTACAACAAAACAAATTTCATTGATTTCGAAAAATTTAGCCAATTTGCAATATTTTTTGTTCAAGCAATTCTTTCGGAAACGCATAGAAATAGTCGTTTAAAGTCATGGGAAGGGAAGGGTTAACTATTTGATTGGTTTTCTTTAGATGAAAAATATGCTAATTAATTTTGACTTGAAAATAAGTAAATAACAAAGGAATGAAATCATTTTAGCTGTTTAAAATAAAAAATTAAAAAAATAAAATTCAAAGACTAAACCTTCTTTTTTAGACCCAAGAAAATTCAAATCAAAATGTAATTGAATGTTTTGTAATCCTGGCATGTCGTTAACGTCTTTATATCCTAATTCCTACCTGTTACGTTATGCCACAATAATATCTAGGAGATAAACAAAAACACGCATGGTCGGTTGGATGGTTATTACATTGAAAATTACTGAAAATACATTACAGGCCGGACTCGACTTTCCGGATTCAAACTCTGAAGCTTCCCAGAACCACATCTGGCAAACGGAATGATGTACAAACCTGAAATATTTACTGGCTACTTATCAAAATTAGCTTGACAACATGTCAACATTTTACCTTTATACATACACATTTCGTTCCCCAGACACACGTTTCCGAAGCTTCAGAACCCGACTCCGGATAATTGAGTCCGACCTGTACAAACGTATTTTATCGTGTAGAATAAAAATTAAATAAAAAATCAACCGGTTCATACCAAAAAACACTCAAAATAGGAGCTCCTGCACAAACGGTTCCAAATTCTATGCACCCGTTTGTAAGCTATGTATAAATATTAATGAAAAAAAAAAAAATCCATGTTTAATACTGTTATCCTGCCCACAGTTTCCTATTACTAGCTAATTTTGTCTAGGCTCAACTGCTAGTGCAGTTTCTAGCGTCAATTGTCTTCTAGAATTCCTAGAGCAAATGATGATTAGTAAGTGTAACGCAGATACCACCCACACCCAATCTTACGTAACGCTCCTCAATACCTAACTGCAAATTTCCTAAAATATTGGGTTTATGCGAGCTTAACTATGACACTGCTTGGAAAATTGTGATAGGCTCACTGCGGATACTCCTCTGGTCCCCATTAGCATTTACGGCCGATTTTTTCACCTCTGCTCAGCTCTTAAACCAGATTCACATCTATCTTAAGGCTGAATCAGAAATGAATAAATTGGCGCACAAAGTGCTAATGAGTTAAGCCCTCCCATCGCGTCAAGATCAAATATCCATGGGGAGGGAGTTATTGCAATGTAATGGTACACTTTTCAACTGTTTTTGCAGTACAAATCAAATGACGATTGTTTTGACCATCGTTCAATGCAAGGAGACAATCATAATACAAATAAACAGCTGAGATATTAACGAAAGAGAGGAAAACGGTTGTATACCATTTAACCGAAAACCATTTCGCGGAATTTTTATTCGCGGTGTAACATTTCGCGGAATGCACCATTTCGCCGAATACCATTTCACGGAACGACTTTTCGCGGAATGTACTGTTTCGCGGAATACCATTTCGCGGAATTTAAAACTTTGCAGATAATAATGAAATAACACATTATTTTCTCTGCTAAACTTTACTGCCCCATCACCGATTCATGCGCAATCATAATCACCTCAGCTCTACGATTGTACTAATTGATGTTAAATTTGTTACTTTTCTGAACAAAAATTCACCTTCTTTGATTCGCAGGCTGTTCTTGAGAGTTTCGAATGTCAAGCCAAAAGTCATTCGGCCGAATGTCTTTAGGTCGAATGGAAATGAGGCCAAATAGACATTAGGCACAATAACCAACAAGCCATCGTTGTCCCATAAGTTGTACTTTGCAGCGCTTATATTGCTAACACTTTCAGAGATTTTGATTTTCTTAAAAAAAAGTCTGTTCTTTCCAGTAACATTGTTGTTTGGCGACTAAATTGTTAAATTTTTACCATTTATCTTCTTTTCTTCAAATGCTGTTCATGTGGTGTGTAGTTTTTAATGATCAAATTGATACCTTTATAGGAGATTTGACCTTCTTTTGATAACAGGCTGTTCTTCCAAGTTTACTGTTAGAAATGTTGGCTAGTGGCCAAACTGCTAACTTATCTGAGATTTTTCATTCTGTCAAAAATTGGGATGTTCTTTAGAGTAACACTTTTGGTGACCAGACTGCTGACGTTAGAGATGTATCCTTCTTTAAAACAAGGGCTGTTCATTCAAGTTGCACTGTAGTTATCTATTGGCGATCTCATTGCTAACTCTGTGGGAGATATGTTCTTTAGATCTTTCGAGGCCTATTATCTTATTGATCTAACATCTATTCAGCCCAATGATCGTTCGGCCCAACGCCCATTCAGTGTAATCTCCTTCGGCCTAATGACCCAGAATCATAATTCAGGAACTGAATCTGCTTATCAGCTCCCAAACTTTCACCTTTATCACCTTTAGCATTGTTATCACGCCAAAATGATGCTATTTGTAAACAGTGTGACCTCGTAACCCTTAAGCCAAGTAACACCCCTTAGTGATAACTTTACCAAATTTCTCTTTTTTTTTTCTTGTATGTTCTAACTAACTCAAACTGTTGTAATAGATATTAGAAAAAATCTCATTTTTGTATCACAGGTATTTCCATCTTTCAAACAAACGCTGTTTTTAGCGCTGTTATGTTCAATACGAAACTTTTCCTTCTTCTGGCCAGAACTGTTCTTTCATTAATTGTATGCATTATACTTATTTTGGCATAACTGCTAAATTAATATTATCGGAGAATTTCCCTTCTTTCATACATAGGCTAATCTTTTAAAGTATACTGCTACAAAAATTAATTTTTGATAAGAAGTATTCAATTTTTCATGTGCTGATTTGAATTTTGAATATGATCATGATGTTGTCTCTCGATAAGTTAAATTGTTTGCTCTTATTAACGATTTTCCGCGAAACGGTACATTCCGCCAAATGGTTTTCGGCGAAACGGTGCATTCCGCGAAATGGTTCATTCCGCCAAATGTCATTCCGCGGAATGTTACACCGCGAAAAGGAATTCCGCGAAATGGTTTTCGGCGAAATGTTATACAATCGAGGAAAACCAAAGAGAGCCTCTCTTTTGCAGATACATATCAATTGAATACAAATCAAATTCATGTAACTTCATGACGACTGTTAAACTATCAGCCAAATCGGCTCACTACAAACCGAACATCACATCGTCAAACTTGGCCATTTTGTATAAAAAATGGCTGGTGGCCTTATTGTTTTGTCCGACACTGTAATAACGTTTAGACTAAACTGGAAGCCTCTAGGAACACTGACGCCACACATGTGTTACGTGGTAAGGATGAGGAAAGGTGGGAGGTGAGAGATGGATTTTTTTTATTTTGAGTTGTTAAAGAATGTGTTGATTAATTAAGTAGCCAACGTAATGTATCTTTGCGTATTCTATAAAATATAGGCACTTTAAACCATATTATGCTTAATATTCAGAGAAACTTCCGTGTATTGCCCTCAACTTTCCCTAATTTTCAATTCTCACCTGAGGTTAGCCGGGTGTAAAGAAAAAGGGTGTAGCATCAAAAGTTCAACACAACATACCTCCTTCCAGTACGAACAGAACCGCATTGTCCGGATAGGCAACAATGAAAATCCGCGGAAACACACAGCACTCGGCAAATGCGAAAATGGAGAACGTTTTGTGTCCCGCCAGGCATGCGACACCCTCGCCATTGGTTCGGTCCGTCGCCCGGTAAAACGTTTCCTGCTTGCTGATAACATTCATCAGGAGGATGTGGCTTCCCATGCCGACGGCCAGGGCTTCCCGTGCGATGAAGCATGCCGTTCGAACGTCTCGCGCCTTTATCCAACTGAAAGGATGAGGTTTGTTATTTTGCTGATGAGATTAACGTTGTGCTAATTTACTCACTTTGTTTTAACGTTTGTCATATATTTCAGAGACATTTTGTATAGTTGGGAATGCGACACCAGAGAGTAGATTGATTGAAAAACTAACTAAAGTTTACACCATTGTTGAATGGTTGCCGTGGTAATCATGTTGTCGTTTGCTTTTAAGGCTTAGACCAGCCGGCGAGGGATTTTACGCCGCCACATGATTGTTGAGCAAGTTGTGGAGCGACATGCAGCAAAATGAACACCTTAGGTACGTCGAGAATGATATTTACACAGTGTCCAATAAGTTCTCATACAAAATACAAATTTAGTAAATATATTTTTATTTCAAATCATGGCATGTATTGAAAGGCCATCTAATACTCATTAAATAAAGCATAAGATTTAGAATAACGTTATTTTCTATTAGTTTTTATACAGGGGATACGCAAAATAACTACAACAGGTAAAATTTTCACTTTTCAAGAAATGTTCAACTCGTTGTAACTTTGTGAAAAAGACATCAAATATTCTCAAATTTTTACTGTAAGTTCATCAACTAGTTTTGTATAAGTGGTCAAAATTTGGAAAAGATCGGACCATTCTACACGAAGTTATAAAGATTTTAGAAAAAGGTATAATTATCCGATAGTCAATTTTGAGATGTTATATCTTCGGATTTAATTAACCGAATGCAATGAAATTTTGATCTTTTATGACTAATATAATTAACTTTTAAAAACAGTTGACTTAATTCGAAATTATTAATAAAAAAAAGTTATGGCGATTTCATTTATTCCATGTTTTTCAGTAAATTTATCTATTTTTCATATGCATCCCATTACTTTTTTCAATTTAATGCCGGCTATTTGGTTGCTTTCCTTTGAAACATAAATATATTCAATTCAAGTAGAGGGAATTTAAATGAACTATAATTACTATCTCGAATTTTGAAACGATAATGAAGTATTGGATAAATTGGTGTAATATTAGAAAAATAATCTAATCGTAATAAATTTCTTTCGTGTGAAGATTTTTATGTTCAGTCAAAAGTTTTTAATGGATCATTATGTAAGTCATAAAAGATCAAAATTTCATTGCATTCGGTTAATTGAATCCGGAGATATAACAGCTCAAAGTTGGCTGTCGGATAGTTATACCTTTTTCTAGAACCTTTATAAGTACGTGTAGAATGGCCCGATCTTTTCCAAATTTTTACAACTCATACACAACTAGTTGATGAACTTACAGTAAAAATTTGAGAATATTTGATGCACTTTTCAAAAAGTTACAGCCTGTTGAACATTTTTTTAAAAGTGAAAATTTTACCTGTCCCAGTTATTTTGAGTATCCCCTGTAAGTCTAGAAGTACACTTCCGTTTTATGAAATCCGTTTGCTCCGGCATGCAAGAAAAATGTTTGAAAAGTTTTCCATTCTACGGTAGCTAAATAGCGACAATAGCGTAAAAATTTTGAGTTTTTATCCCAAGTATTGTACCATTGTATATATATCCCAGCGGATTCCCAGCGGAATCCCAGCGGATTCCCAGCGGAATCACAGCGGATTCCCAGCGGAATCCGCTGTGGATTGCCATCGGAATCCTAGCGGATTGCCAGCGGAATCCTAGCGGATTGCCAGCGGAAACCTAGCGGATTGCCAGCGGAATCCTAGCGGATTGCCAGCGGAATCCTAGCGGATTGCCAGCGGAATCCTAGCGGATTGCCAGCGGAATCCTAGCGGATTGCCAGCGGAATTCTAGCGGATTGCCAGCGGAATCCTAGCGGATTGACAGCGGATTCCTAGCGGATTCCCAGCGGATTCCAGCGGAATCCTAACGGATTACAGCGGAATCTCAGCGGATTCCAGTGGAATCTCAACGGTTTCCAGCGGAATCCCAGCGGATTCCCAGCGGAATCCTAGCGGATTCCCAGCGGAATCCTAGCGGAATCCCAGCGGAATCCCAGCGGAATCCCAGCAGATTCCCAGCGGAATCCCAGCGGAATCCTAGCGGATTCCCAGCGGAATCCTAGCGGATTGCCAGCGGAATCCTAGCGGATTGCCAGCGGAATCCTAGCGGATTGCCAGCGGAATCCTAGCGGATTGAGAGCGGAATCCTAGCGGATTGCCAGCGGAATCCTAGCGGATTGCCAGCGGAATCCTAGCGGATTGCCAGCGGAATCCTAACGGATTACAGCGGAATCTCAGCGGATTCCAGTGGAATCTCAACGGTTTCCAGCGGAATCCCAGCGGATTCCCAGCGGAATCCTAGCGGATTCCCAGCGGAATCCTAGCGGAATCCCAGCGGAATCCCAGCGGAATCCCAGCAGATTCCCAGCGGAATCCCAGCGGAATCCTAGCGGATTCCCAGCGGAATCCTAGCGGATTCCCAGCGGAATCCTAGCGGATTCCCAGCGGAATCCTAGCGGATTCCCAGCGGAATCCTAGCGGATTCCCAGCGGAATCCTAGCGGATTCCCAGCGGAATCCTAGCGGATTCCCAGCGGAATCCTAGCGGATTCCCAGCGGAATCCTAGCGGATTCCCAGCGGAATCCTAGCGGATTCCCAGCGGAATCCTAGCGGATTCCCAGCGGAATCCTAGCGGATTCCAAGCGGAATCCTAGCGGATTCCAAGCGGAATCCTAGCGGATTCCAAGCGGAATCCTAGCGGATTCCAAGCGGAATCCTAGCGGATTCCAAGCGGAATCCCAGCGGAATCGCAGCGGATTCCAGCGGAATCCCAGCGGATTCCAGCGGAATCCCAGCGGATTCCAGCGGAATCCCAGCGGATTCCAGCGGAATCCCAGCGGATTCCAGCGGAATCCCAGCGGATTCCAGCGGAATCCCAGCGGATTCCAGCGGAATCCCAGCGGATTCCAGCGGAATCCCAGCGGATTCCAGCGGAATCCCAGCGGATTCCAGCGGAATCCCAGCGGATTCCAGCGGAATCCCAGCGGATTCCAGCGGAATCCCAGCGGATTCCAGCGGAATCCCAGCGGATTCCAGCGGAATCCCAGCGGATAGCAGCGGAATCCCAGCGGATTCCAGCGGAATCCCAGCGGATTTCAACGGAATCCCAGCGGATTGCAGCGGAATCCCAGCGGATTCCGAGCGGAATCCCAGCGGATTCCAGCGGATTCCCAGCGGAATCCCAGCGGAATCCCAGCGGATTCCCAGCGGATTCCCAGCGGAATCCCAGTGGAATCCCAGCGGATTCCCAGCGGAATCCCAGTGGAATCCCAGCGGAATCCCAGTGGAATCCCAGCGGATTCCCAGCGGATTCCTCTGGGATTCCGCTGGAATCTGCTCGGATTCCGCTGAAATCCGCTGGTAATCCACTTGGAATCCACTGGAATTACTCTGCAATCCACCAGGATACCTTAAAGTATCCACTGGGAAAATACCGCTGAGATTTCTCTGGGACTGTGATGATATTTTTTGGTATTACGCATGGATTCCAGTGAAAAACCCGCCAGGATTCTACTGAGAATAACTTGGAATCCTTTGGGATGCATTTGATGATTTCTGAAAATATATTGTAAGTACATAATTTAGAGTGGGTCAACGTTGTATGGAGAAACTTTAAATTTGATCGTATCAACCCGGAACTAAGCTTTTTCAATCTATATTAGCGCCCAAAACAACTGTGCAGAATTTGAGAGCGATTGGCTGCGTCCCCATATTCCGCATTGCGATTGAAATTTGTATGGAAGTCAGTATGGGAAAACGTAATTTTTTGCATTTTCTCATAAGTTGATTTTTTTTTGTCTAATGCCATGTAACTAATGACGTTAAAGTATAGCCAAGGATATGCCGAAAAACTTTGCCGAAGACCGCAAAGTGATCCGATGCTTGTGAAAAAAGTTATTCGCCTGGTAACTTAGGCCAAAAATTGAGATTTTATTATTGATGTTATTCCTTTACATGTTAAATGATAAGCACCACCGGGTAATCTGTACGTTATAACTTTTTTCACAAGTGTCGGATCACTTTGCGGTCTTCGGCAAAGTTTTTCGGCATATCCTAGGCTATACTTCAACTTCGTTAGTTAGATCGTTTTAGACAAAAAATGGCAGTTTATGAGAAAAATGCTAAAAAGCAAGTTTTCCCATATTAAATTCCATACAAATTTCAATCGCAATGCGGAATACGGGGAAGCAACCAATCGCTCCCAAATTTTGCACAGTTGTTTTGGACGCTAAAAGGAATCGAAAAAGCTTTGTTCCGAAAAATCGATTTTGTTGACCCAGTCTAGTACATATATTTAGGCTGTGAACCGTTTCGCTTGTGCGTTTAACTTTTAGTTAAAATTTGACACTTCGATAGTTATTTTGAAAATAACCCTACTCCCGAGCAGGGTTAGTCTTGACAGTTCGATAGTTATTTTTTGTTCGCAATGATTTGGATGCGTACTGTATTTTGTTCCAAATAACTACTCGTCTGTCACATTTCAAATGGGCCACCCTCGTAGTTATTTTTTATCCACCCGATGAAAAATAACTACCAAAGTGTCAAATTTTAACTAAAAGTTAAACGAATAAGCGAAATGGTTCACACCCTTAATAGAGTGTTTGACGCAAAAATGGCAAGACCATCAAAAAATTACATCAACTATGCGTAGAACGAAACCAGATTAACTGTTCACTTTGTAATTGAACACAACCCTTGGAAGTTAGGTAGTTTTACATTGTATCAAGTATGTTTGTACCCTGTGTATGATGTTCAACATATTTAATGTATTGTAGTACACATGTAACTCTCTCTCTTAGGTTTGCATTAATTTATTGTTTATTTCAGTCAATCAATTACACATCGCTGGCAAGCACCACCGATCCATACGATCGTTCCAATTAAATACATGATTTTCGAATAAAAACCATAAGACAATGCGCACGGTTGACCCCCTGGCCAAATTTAATTTTCCTCGCTCAGGGACCCGACCGGGCGGGGCGGGGCAGTGGTGTCACGCTCGGCTAGTTCTTGACATAACTGTTCCCGCAGAATACCGATAGCCCGCTAGGCTCGTTCTTCAGCCTATAGGCCTAAGGCTTGTATGTGAATAATGACTGTTGTTGGTGGGTGCCCGCATGCCCTCCATCGATAAGAAAGGGTCGACGATAGGTAGAGGTACACTTTAGGAGGAAGTACGTTTACCTTCAAACGCACATGCAGGTTCATCGGTCTTCTTGTCGACAGATACAAGTCAAGTTCATTCGCCTCACGGTCACGAAATGCATCAGAATCGGATTGTTGGGTGTGGCGATTGTTTGAAATGAAATTGCTTGTTTTGAAAAGTCAAATTGGCTGCATTACGTCCCCATGAGGAAGAACTTGAACGTGGATTAGATTTGGATTTGATTTGCGTTAGATTTTGATTGGATTTTAATTGTATTTAGATCCTTGTCTTCTTGTCTTCTTGTCTTCTTGTCTTCTTGTCTTCTTGTCTTCTTGTCTTCTTGTCTTCTTGTCTTCTTGTCTTCTTGTCTTCTTGTCTTCTTGTCTTCTTGTCTTCTTGTCTTCTTGTCTTCTTGTCTTCTTGTCTTCTTGTCTTCTTGTCTTCTTGTCTTCTTGTCTTCTTGTCTTCTTGTCTTCTTGTCTTCTTGTCTTCTTGTCTTCTTGTCTTCTTGTCTTCTTGTCTTCTTGTCTTCTTGTCTTCTTGTCTTCTTGTCTTCTTGTCTTCTTGTCTTCTTGTCTTCTTGTCTTCTTGTCTTCTTGTCTTCTTGTCTTCTTGTCTTCTTGTCTTCTTGTCTTCTTGTCTTCTTGTCTTCTTGTCTTCTTGTCTTCTTGTCTTCTTGTCTTCTTGTCTTCTTGTCTTCTTGTCTTCTTGTCTTCTTGTCTTCTTGTCTTCTTGTCTTCTTGTCTTCTTGTCTTCTTGTCTTCTTGTCTTCTTGTCTTCTTGTCTTCTTGTCTTCTTGTCTTCTTGTCTTCTTGTCTTCTTGTCTTCTTGTCTTCTTGTCTTCTTGTCTTCTTGTCTTCTTGTCTTCTTGTCTTCTTGTCTTCTTGTCTTCTTGTCTTCTTGTCTTCTTGTCTTTTTGTCTTCTTGTCTTCTTGTCTTTTTGTCTTCTTGTCTTCTTGTCTTCTTGTCTTCTTGTCTTCTTGTCTTCTTGTCTTCTTGTCTTCTTGTCTTCTTGTCTTCTTGTCTTCTTGTCTTCTTGTCTTCTTGTCTTCTTGTCTTCTTGTCTTCTTGTCTTCTTGTCTTCTTGTCTTCTTGTCTTCTTGTCTTCTTGTCTTCTTGTCTTCTTGTCTTCTTGTCTTCTTGTCTTCTTGTCTTCTTGTCTTCTTGTCTTCTTGTCTTCTTGTCTTCTTGTCTTCTTGTCTTCTTGTCTTCTTGTCTTCTTGTCTTCTTGTCTTCTTGTCTTCTTGTCTTCTTGTCTTCTTGTCTTCTTGTCTTCTTGTCTTCTTGTCTTCTTGTCTTCTTGTCTTCTTGTCTTCTTGTCTTCTTGTCTTCTTGTCTTCTTGTCTTCTTGTCTTCTTGTCTTCTTGTCTTCTTGTCTTCTTGTCTTCTTGTCTTCTTGTCTTCTTGTCTTCTTGTCTTCTTGTCTTGTAGTTTTCTTGTCGTCTGCATGACATCTTCTTGTTTTTTCGTCACCGTCTTGTAGTTTTCTTGTCGTCTGCATGACATCTTATTGTCGTCATATTAATGAAATCTTATTCTTTGCAGTTTACTTGTAGGTTTCTTGTTATCTCATTATCGTCATCTTGTTATCCTCTTGCTGTGCGTTTAATTGACGTATTTTTGTCTAATTTTTGTTTCTTTGCGTCATTTCGTTCTCTTGTCGTCTTCTCATCATCGTTTTACAGTCTTCTTCTCTTTCTATTATAATCTTCACAATCTCGTCGTACATGTTTTCGTGTCGTTTTCTAGTGTTCCTTTTTTCGCTTCTTGTAATCTTCTTGACATCATGTTGCCTTCTTGTATTATCGTCTTGTCTGTGTAGTTTGCTTGTAAAGTTCATTGTCTTTTTTCTCGTCTTCTTGTTGTCTTTTTGTCATCTTATTGTCCTCTTATTATTGCCATTTTGTCGCCATCATACCATTTATTTTTTTCATTTTCTTGTTGTATTACTGTAATTCTTCATCGTCTCCTTGTCAACCGTTTTGGTGTTACCTGTTTTTCTTCTTGTTGTTTTTTTTTTTGTCATCTTTTCAACGTTTGCTTGTCGTTTGTCGTTTGCTTGTAAGTTTCTTGTCATTTTTTGTTGTCTTACTGTCGTTTATCGACCCGTTCTTATTTTCTTTCATTTTGTCTTATCTTATCTTCTTACCTTTTTGTTTGTTGAATGAAATAGCGGATAAATCAATATTTATAGCTTTGATAATCGTAAGTTATGGTTCCAAAAATGATTCACCATAGCCCTATTAGACTTTACCTCTTTGAACTTTAACTGTGTTCAGTCCAATTTTTACTAAACCGGAAATGTACCACCTGTACTGCCGTAATTCTGCAAAGTGACGTAAGCGCCATTGATAGTTTTGGCCCATTTTTTGGTTATTATGCATAAAACTCTGGCTCATCCTCTATGTTTCTTCTCATAGCTGATAGATTACGACTAGATCTTGCATTCTAATACAACAGGCATACCACAGTGTTATTATTACACCAGATATTACATAAAATTTATTAAAAAATATCGTCATTTTGAATGGCGCTTACGTCACTTTGCAGAATTACGGCAGTGTATGCATGATTCATCCACTCCGTTACAACAGCAAGCAACACGTGGAACCTCGAATCTGCATAAACTCCGTGGTGTGGGTGAAATGTGGTGCACTTGTGCCTCGCGACGGACAATCAATTGTTGTGCCTTCTCCTAATATGCCTTCGTCTATTACTATGGTGACCACGGAACCATAACGCGACGTCATGCCTGGCTGCTACACACGATGTCAGTATGATGTACCTACGGTAGATTCGTCCGTCCGTCGGTCGGCCGGCGCGGGGACCATATTCTATTCCACGCCCGCACGATTCGCGTCGCGCTCCGCACGATCTACGCTCGGCCTACTACTCTTCTGTGTTTACCTTCTGCTGTACCAACCCATTTCAGTGTATTTCCCACCCGCCCTGGTGAACTGGCGCTGGCATCACCACTAGGCAGAGGCCTACTTGATCCGAGCTAATGGAAAATGAAGAGCCAAAACAGAGACATTGCATTGGCGGGTCCGTCATTCCCGGTCAAGTTCCAGCGAAATGAAACAGTTAATTAATTTCATTCTAATTGAATCGGCGTCCGTATCAAGTTGTTCGCGGCGGGCGAGCGCGGTCATCCCGGGTCTGCAACGACAAGTGATACTGCGTGTGCTTCCTCTGTCTTCAATCAAGATGATCTCAAGATGGAGAAACGTCTTTTCCAAGATAAACGTTATGTAGTCACATGCGAGTCATTGCAAAGTTTTGCGCCTACTGTGTGTATCGTTTATCTCCAGTTTGTTCAGAGGCTGAAGAATGATAAGACCGATTGGGGTACGGTGCAATCATACGATCTGAGTGAATCATAGAGTTCAAGTTCAGCCCACGAAATTGTTTCAAGTGCTCAGTGTGAGTTTGGGAATGTACGGTTCCGGCGGGGAAGTTGTGGAAAGTGAGAAAAATACATCAAAAAACCGTGTCGGCGTAAATGTGAAATAATCAGCTGTGTTATTTGAGTGTATCTACAAATAATCAATAAAAAGTCTACTTGTATCAAATGAAGTGGGTTTTATGAAGAAGATTTGGTCGTGTGTACGCAATGAAATCGGTTTTGATCGTCACTAGTGCTGAGTTGTCTCTATTGTTCATGAATGAAAACCGCGCTTTATGCTTTGTATGAGTTTGTTGGTTTCAAATATGAGGTTGGAATCCTTGTGGTCATAAAATATAGGATAAAATATTAGACGAGATGGTGTGTAAGATGCAAGATAGGGCTTAGGCTTGGTAAGCGCTACACTATCTGTCACAAGTGCGGATTTACTCGAAAAAGTATTGCAACACTCAGTTGAATATAGCATCACCTCGAAAATTTCAGCATCACTTGAAAACTAGTTAATGCATACTAGTATGTCTCTAAATCCTGATAATCTGCAAAATTACAGTCTTCAGCAAAGTTTTTCAGTAGGTCGTTGACATCTTAAAAACAAACATATTGGTTCGCTATTCTGCCGCTAGGTGACGTTTGTGAGCAAGTAAAAATACGAATTTTTGACCATCTATTTTTCGTGATCCCGATGAGATAGAAAGTATAAGCCTTCGGCAGTTTGGTTCACAATTTTACCGCTTGGGGATGTAAGTAAGCATCCCAAGTAACACACTTGTGACCGAAGAGTCACGGCGGCGCAGGTTTTTGTTGCGCAGAAGTCACTGTGACTTACTTCTAACAAATAAACACTTACTTGCTAGAAGTAAGTCACAGTGAATTTTGCGCAACATAAACCTGCGCCGCCGTGACTCTTCGGTGACAAGTGTGTTACTTGGGATGTAAATCTGAGCATCATGGGCAAAGTTATCAAAACTACTCGAACAACTGATCGTTGACATTATAAACACAAGCAGTTTGGTTCGCGGTTCTATCGCTAGGTGACACTAGTGAGCATGTAAAAATAATCATTTTAACCAGCTCTATCTCGCGATACGATAAGCTTTCAGCAAAGTTGTTCAGAAGGTCGTTTGTTTTATATAGGGAAGCAGTTTGGTTTGCAAGATAGAAAGTTCAAGTCTTCGGTACAGTTGTTCAACAGGTCTTTAGCATCGTAAAGGCAAACAGTTTGGCTCACAATTCTGCCACTAGGTGAGCTTTTTTAATTAGCTCTATCTCATGATATAAGTAAAAGTTGTCAATGACTGTATTGTTGATAGATGCTGAAGACTGTATTTTGAAGATTATTAGAATTTCGAGATATAGAAGCATGAGTATTCTAGTTTTCAAGTGATGCTAAACTTTTTGGGAGTGATGCAATTCAACTGAGTGTTGCAATACTTTTTCAGGCGAGTCCGTTCCTCTCGATGGGTAGTGTATATACTTAGGGGCCATCCTTTAGATTCGTCACGGTCCTAAGAGGGAGGGAGGGGGTTTGTGAAAAGGTGGCAAGTAATGTATCAAGTATATTAATGGATGCTCCCTTATAGAAACTGAGGTCGAAATTGAGTATACTTCTCATGACCTCAAGCATTTCGCACAGTGTTTGTCGAAAACAACGCGGTAAACCCAAATAAAAAAAATCTCATTTATACACAGTGTATTTTTTGGAAGTTATCTCACATTTTCTAAGAAAATGTGTACTTTTCGCGGGTTTAATTAACTTTAAACCTTAATATTAAGGCGAAACTGGAAGCATTTCCTCATTTTTTTGGTTTTTGCACCCTAAGCAAATTTATACGTACTAGCTTTAATAACTGAACGTAACACGAAGAAATTGAATATAATAACATTATATTCTATAAGTACAATACGTTGAAAAAAGCTCGACTGTTCTACACAAATCAGCGTGGTGCTGGTAACGGTGACCAATTTCTGGAAGATTGTGAATTTTACTTTAATCGTGATTTTGCCGTTTCGGTAAGGTAACGGCCTACTTTTCCGCATGATTCCAAACAATTGCATTATGGTTTACAATGCAACTAATTTCGGTTGCATCATGAATCATAATGCAATTGTTTGATTGACAACCTCAGTTTGACCTCAGTTTCCACGGCTAGAACTCGAAAACTGTGTAGGTTATAGCACGTCTTACTTGATCCAAATTTTATGTCTGGCACGATGGAGCACGTAGCCGTTCCCAATGGACCAACGCGAAGCACGATGATATTGATGGAAACGATCACAGTCTAAGATGTTAGGCTAAGCGCACCATAATAGTGTATACGTTCAGCAAGCTTGTCTGGGTCATATTGACTTCAACATCCTACTAGGGTTAAAATCATTTTAGAGTGATGCAACCAGGAGCCGAGCAATTCTTCAAGAAGGCATCCAGGATTTATTTAACAAGTATCTCCAAGAAAATTTTTGGCAGCTCCAGCAATTACATTCTTTCAGAAACTCATTCTGCGATTCTTTCAGAAATATGTCCTCTCACTTGTAGTTAGTGGGCACAAACGTGAGTGTGTTGTGGATTGGCGTCTAAGCCGAAAGAGAGATGGGTTTGTGAAAAAGGAGTGCTCACAGTGTGGCTTCGGAGTCAGTGGCTTTCTATTCCGCAGAATTATTACCTGTTCTGTGACTTAGTTCATTTAAGCGCCGATCTAGCCAATACGGAGTCGTGAGTTTGAATCCCACCAGAACGCGATTTTTTTCACAAATTTCATCGCCCAATTTGTCAATTAGCAACATTTCGTGTCTTCTAATTGCAAGCTTTTCCAGTATGTTTTAGAATATATCTTGAGGTTCTTTTTTGTTCAAGATATCCTTCAAGAAATTATTCATTATTTTTTGAAGAACTCCTCCAGAGATTTCTATAAAAGTTTCTATAGAGTGTTCTTTCAGAAAGTCCTTCAGCGATTATTAAAAAAAAACTGTCAAGATACTGTTTCAGAAATTCAACCGGGATTGTCTGTATGGTTTTTTCAACGATTGTTTTAGGACTTATCCTCGGATTCCTTCAGGTAATTTCAGGAAATTTCTCTTTACATTTCTCCAAAAAGTTGAGTAAAAATGTTCCGGGGATTCCTCCAGAAGTTAGTCAGAGATTCCATCAGGAATTTTTACAATAGTCCTACAGGGATTCTTCCAAGCCATACACATGCCACAGAAAGGGTTCATTCAGTGCAGTATTTGGTTGCGCAGAAGCCACTATGACTTACTTTAAAGGAATAGATACTTACATGTAACAGGAATTCCCCTAGAAATTCCTTCAGATTTCTGGTAGATTCCGGAGCTTTTCCAAGAATTGCATTATTCGAGAGTTCGCCGGAAATACCTCAATGAAATTATTCAAGAATTTCTCCAGGGATTCTCTTCAGGGATTCTAACAGGGATACCTCGAGGGTTTCCTAAAGTGAAAGTTTGAAGGCTTTTACAAAAAAAACCTTCAAGAATTATTCCTAGGATCCTTCCGGGAATACATCAATTGACGTTTCTATAGGACTATGATTTGAGATGAGTATATCCAGTGCATATAAAATCTTCTTTAGAGACATTCCCGCAAGAATGTGCTCGGAATAATACAACTGAAGGTTTATTCTCAGAAGAATAGAGATCGAAAACATTCCAAGGTTGCTATTGAACGTGGATGAACTGGATGATTAATTACTTAACCCTCTAATACCCAAATTTTTAATTTTGATCTAAATATCATTTTTCATCATCTAAAATCGATTTAAACATGTTTTGGAAGATGATTCTTTTTAATTCTCGATTTCGTGAATTTCAGTTTTTGATTTTTCTAATTTTTATTTTTGAACATCCCCACACTTTTATATTTTTCCTGGAAGCCAATTTGGGGAACGGATTTTTTGAGATGAAAACATTTTGAGATTTTATGATTATTGTTGAAGTATTATTATTTTAATTTTTTTTCACAGAAAATTTTATTTTCCGTGTAATTTTAAGGAAAATAATTTTAGAGTGTATTCGATTTCCTTAAACTATTAAACAAGGATAGAATGATTTGGGAAAAATTTAAAATATGTTAATTGTAGCGATTCAATACAAAATAAACAATGACTTCTAAAAGGTGACTAAAACATCAATTTTTCAATGATTTTAAAAAAAATGTAAATACGCTTCAAAATACACTACAAACCATTTTGAGATATATAGTACTAAATATCAGCCAAAAATAAAAAAAAATGATTTTCCACGAAACAAAAATTACAAAAATGCTCAATCTATACCCCGTCTAAAGGCAGGTTTGGGTATTAGAGGGTTAAAGAACTCTAGTTAGTCATGAAAGGGCTTCTACTGCAGAAAATGTTGAACGAAATCATGAATAAAATTCTGGATTAGTCCTAAAAAGAGTTAATATATGATTACTGACGAAAGTTTTGTAGATATTTTTAAAATAGTTATTTATGTTACAAGTTGAAAAATGAAGATTTTTACAGCACGAGTTGTACATTTATCCAACGAGGCTTGCCGAGTTGCATACAATTTTGTTTCCAATGATAAAAAAAACATCACTACACACTAAGATTATATCGCAGAATTCTGTGAAAGATTTCACCGAAACAAACCGGTAAAATATGTTTTCACAGATATTTGTGTGAAATCGAAGTTTTTCAATCTAACTGTCAAAACTTCACCGAAAAATCGGTAAAGGAACCAAATCACTAAATTCTGTGAAATTTTTACATTACGGTTCGGTGAACATCAAAGTTTTTGCCGTAAACAATGATTTTTACCGAATTTCTGTAAAACCAGTGGCCGGCCTTATTGCCAAACGCGGGTTATCGAAAGTTGATAGTTTTTATTGTTATTCCGTGATGGCCATCGGTAAAGTGAAAAACAGCAGAATAAAAAAAAAACAAACAAAAAATGGAGAAGTTGGACGATTTCCCACAACAACACGAAATGCTGGTTGGTATTTCCCGTAAGTACAAATTGCACACTATTATTTGTTTTTTTTTCTCTTACAGTCTGCTGATTCTGCCGGGCAAGCTGTCGATTGTCGGGTGGAAATACCCGACGTTGCAACATCCCGAACGATCATGAAGAATCAACTAGTTAAGTCCTGTTATTTGTATGCATTTGATCATCCCATTAATAATACATTTGGACTTGCATTTTGAAATAAATCCATTAGAAGCAAATTTTATTTCGGATTTGATTTGAGTAAACTGGAAATTAATACAAAATAGTTTGGTGAACCGCAAACTGAACAAAAACACCGTAAATATGTGAAGAAATCACCGAAAGTTTTGCGAAACCCACACAAACAAACCATCAATCCACAGAAAATCTGTAAAATATATCACCGAAATATTCGGTGAATTTGACAGATGAGCATTTTCATTCTTTACAGTATGTTCGGTGAATCAAAAAATCACCGAACAGTTCACCGAAAATTCTGCTGTTGAGATTTCGGTAAAATTTCACAGAATTCTGTGATGTATTCTTAGTGTGTAGGAGAGTTAAAGGATTCTAATACAAATCGTCGGAGAAATTCTTTAAGTAATTAAACAAATCTTCATGTAATCCCGGAGAAATTCTTGGGTGCTCTCCTGGAAAAGATGATGCAAACATTTAAGAAATTTCTAGTAATAGATGTTTAAAGAGATCCCGAAAGGATTTTCTGAAGGAATCGCTAGATGAATTCCAGGAACAATCCCTGGAGGAAACCCTGTCAGAATTCCTGGAGGATTACCTGGAGGATTACCTGGAGAATTACCTGGAGGATTACCTGGAGGAATCCCTGGAGGAATTCCTAAAAGTATGTCTGGAGAAATTCCTGGAACAGTACCTGCAAGAATTCCTGAATACAAGAATTTCTTAAAGCATTCCTTGGAAAAATTCCGGAGACATCTTTTGAGGAATTCCTGGAGGAATTAATAGAGGAATTACTGAAGGAATCCCTAGAGATATTAAAAAAAATAACACCGTCTTCGGTCCGAAGCCGCACAGACTGAACGTTACTTAGACATCGGACAACACCCAGTCCCCGAGTGGAGAATCTTCCGTTTGACGGAAAGTTTTCCCCTACTGGAGCGGGAATCGAACCAAAACTCCGAGGCTTACGAGACACCTAAACGACTGACGCCGCTAACTGCTCGGCCACGAAGCCCATCAAGTATTCTTGGAGAAATCCCTGCAGGATATCCTGAGGGAATCCTTGAAGCAATCAATGGAGGAATCTCTGCAGGAAATCCTGGAGGAATGCCTTGAGGAACTTCTGGGCAAATTCCTGGTGGAACTTCTGGACAAACTCCTGGTGGAATCTCTAGATGAATTTCTGGAGGAAACCCTGGAGAAATTATTAGAGAAATCCCTAGAGGCATTTTAGAAGGAACCCCTGGTGGAATTTCTTGAGCAATCCCTGGAGAAATTTCTAGATGAATTCTAGAAGGAATCTCTGGAGGATTTCTTGGTGAAATTCTTAGAGGAATTCTTGGAGGAATACCTGAAAAAATTTCCAAAGAAATTGCTTGAGAAATTACAGGAGGAATTCCTGGAATTTGGGAGAATTCCTGGAGGAATCCGTGTTGGGATTCCCGGAGGAATCCTATGAGGAATTCCTGGATATATTTCTGAAGAAATCTCTTGAGGCATTCCAGGAGGAACTCCTAGAGGAGTTTCAGAAGTAATCCCTGGAGGAATTTCTGAAAGAATTCCTGGAGAAATCCCTGAAGCAATTCCTGGAGGAAATCCTAGAGGAATGCCTGAAGGAACTTCTGGACAAATTTCTGGCGCAATCCTAGGAGGAATTCCAGGAGGAAACCTTGGAGGAATTCCCAGAGAAATCCCTAAAAGAATTCTTGGAGGGGTTCCCGGAGGAATTTCTGCAGGAATACCTGGAGACATACCTGAAGAAATGCCTTAGGGAAAAAATCCCTGAGGAACCCCCAGAGGAATTCTGTGAGAAATGCCTGGATAATTTTCTGAAGCAATTCCTTGAAAAAGTCCTGGAAAAAATCCTAGCGTAATTCCTCGAGGAACCCTTGGGGAAATTTCGCGAGAAATTCCTGGAGGAGTCCTTCGAGAAATTCCTGGAGGAAGCCCTGAAGGAATCCCTGAAGAAATTCGCGGAGAAATCTTTTGAAGAACTCCTGGAAGAATCAATGAAAAAATTCTGAAGGAATGTCTGGAAAAATCCTTGGGGGAATCCCTGTAAAAATTCCTTGGGAAATTCCAAGAAGAAGTCCTGGAGGAATCCTTGAAGCAATTTCTGAAGGATTCAGTGGAACAATTTCTGTAGGAATTTCTAGAGGAAAGCCTGGAGGAGTCCCTGGAGGAATCCTAGGCGAAATTTCGGGGGAAATTCCTAAAAGAATTCCTGAATAAATACCCGGAGGAAACTATCTTGGAGGAAATCCTGGACGAATTCATGGAGGAATTCCTAGAGGAATCCCTGGAAGAATCCCTGAAGCAATTCCTGGAGGAATCCCTTGTGGAATCGCTGGAGGAATTCTTGGACCAACTCCTGGGAGAATTCCCCGGAGAATTATCGGAGAAATCCCTAAAACAGTATGAAAACGCATTTAAAATTTGAACCTAATAGAAACAAATTATATTGGAATTTGAGCACCCCTTCGTCTCCGTGTAACAAGAATAATCAATCTCAATCAGAAGTGAAGATGAGTAGCTACAGCGAGGAGGTGATAGAAGGAGCTAAACCACCGAATTTGTAAGCTTGTTTATAGATGTTTTATTTTGTATTATTCAATAAAATTCCCTTTTTAGCTTTATAGCTGATCGCAGGAGAATTAGAATGTTTCCTTTCTGCTGAAAGAATCGGATCTCGTCACCACCTCCCGCAACCGCAACAAGTAATCTCTGGAGGAATTTCTGGAGGAATTCCTGGGGGAATTCCTGGGGGAATTCCTGGGGGTATGTCTAGAAGAATTTCTGAAAGAATGCATGGAGAAATTTCTGGAGGAATCCCTGGAAAAATTCCTGGTGGAAATGCTGGAAAAATTCCAGGCCAAATTCCTGGAGATATTAATTCCTGGATGAAATGCTGGAGGAGTGCCTAGAGAAATGCCTGGAGATTGTCATTTTATAATGCTAATCGAAATCAGTTTAATGTTGCAATGTCCAAAGAAAAAATTAAGCATGTAATTAGATGTAGTTTTTAGATTAATTGACCTGAAATGAATGTATGTGTTGTAATAGTTTAAGATAATGGGCAAATGCCTACAATCATAATAAATCAAATCAAATCAAATCAAATCAAGGAATACCTGGAATCTCCAGAGGAACTTTTGGTGGAATCTCTTGAGGAATTTCTGGAGGAATCTCTAGAAGAATTCCTAGAGTTATCTCTAGAGGGTTTCCTGAAGGTATTCTCAAAGGAATTTCTGCAGGAATTCCCAGAGAAAACTCTGCAACAGCTCCTGGAGGACTCGCTGGAAGCATTCCAGAAGAAATCTCAAAAGGAATTCCTCAGAGAATTCCAGAAAGTACTGACAAAGTCGCAGAAAGAATTCTTGGAGAAATCCTAAGAAAAAATCTTGGGGGAACCCCAGGAGGAATCTCGCAAGCAATCCTAAGAGGAATTACTAAGGGAATCCCAAAACAATTGCTGAAGGACGTCCTGGTTTAATTCCGGGTGGAATCACGAAAGGAATTCCAGGAAGAATCCCTAAAGGAATCCCAAGAAGAGTTCCTGGAGTTATTTATGAAATAATCACAGAGGAACTCCCGAGGATTTCTTGGAGGAATTCCTTAGGAAATCTTAGGAAAGTTTTCTTCATGAATTCCTGGAAGAGTTTGTATAGGAATCCCTGGAAAAAAATGTGAAAGAGTTCATGTCTGCAGTTATTTCTGGACGAATTATTTAAGATATTCTTTAATGGGTTCTTAAAGGATTTTTTGTACAAAATGTTCAAGGAACTCCTGGATTCATTTTGAATAATATTTAATTTAATTTTCTGAAGAATTCCTGAAACAAATTCCTGCAGAAATACTTCGTATAATTCCAGATGGAATTGTTGGAACAAACTCTAGCAGAGTTTCGGAATGACGAAGAAATCCCTGAAGAAATTTTGGATAGAATACCTGCAGAAATACCTGAAGGAACCCTCCAAATAAAGCATTGGAACAACCATTGGATGAAGCTCTAAAGCAGTGGTCACCAAACTACGGCCCGCGGGCCGCATGCGGCCCTCGACAACGTTTTGTGCGGCCCGCGAGCTGATTTTGAAATGTATTAGGAAGTGTAAGAAAGAGTAAGAAGTAAGATGTTTAAAGTCTTACAAACTGTAAAAGAGTACTTTTTTAAATTTTGTTCCGAAAATATTCGAATGGTTCCGGGTCATTTGGCCGAAAGGGTCATTCGGCCGAACGGGGTTTGGCCAAGAAAGGTACGATGAACTTAAGTGATCATGCCACTGTTTCCTACATCAGTATAACTCGAAAGAATTGTAACCGTTTGGTTACAAATGGTTGATTTTTGTCTTTTAATATGTTGTATGTGTCGGACCCTTCACGTTTCTTGTGTAAAAACAGCAGAGATACCACAGAAGTGAAAGGGTCATGTGCCGCTGTAAGTATGTTGTCGCTACCAATTAGGTAACATGGCTGTAGAAATGAGCGGTAACGAAATAGCGAATGACGGAAAAGGGAGAAATTAGAACTTTAGCGGCCATTGCCTTAAATCGGCAGCTATTGCTATAAGGCGTCCGTGTGCTGTAGATGGTTTTTCTAGTGCAGTGATATTCGGCTTGAGAACCAAGATGTTTAAGCTAAATTAAGCTAAATTTGAAAGATTTTCATGCATCTATTGCAGAGTAATAGCTGTATTTCTGTGTCCCGATTATTGCGGATACAGGCTTTATGGACCTTTAGAGTCTACCGTCCAGCACACGGTTCGGCCCGCGGAACCGGGAACGGTTCCCGCGCCTAACTTGTAAAGGAGCCACATCGTCCTTCCGGACGGATTCTCGGGCACAGGCCCTAATCGTAAAGGAGCTTTCCCCTCTCGGCCGTCCAAGGTGGTTAGCCCTCGGCCGGCCGATTGCGCCCACGAGGGAAGACGCCTGCATTCCCCCCCCCCAGCAACGCCCGCTGGTCCCGTCGGCCGAGTACCGGCCTAGACACCGCTCGCCTTGCCATCCGGCGAGATTTCCGGCCGCACAGCTCGACTGGAGTCGCTGTGTCGGCCACCGAACCCAGCACCATCAACGCAGCGGTATGTACCGGTACCACCGAACATAGAAATAGGTCACACTTAACAAATTAACACAAATTTTATTACACAGAACAACACGCACACGCCACAAATAGGATCTTAAATAAATTATATAAGTAACGTGAAAGTTCCGTGTTCTTAGTTTTTGTATCGCGAAAGTGCCCTTAATTACCCAGTAGCTAGCCGACCCTGGGATTGCCGGAGAGATCTTGTGTCCTGAGTTGGCCCGGCACTGATAGATTGTCGATTAGTTTCAGAATAGCCTATAGGGGCCATTAGACTGTTTGTCGTTATGACAAATATTTTTTATTGAAGCCCGACATTCATCCAAGGTTGCTTGCTTGGGCTTGGTTGTGTTGGTCATTTGTTGGGCTTGTTTGGCCAAATATTTGTCATGTCTTATGGGACCTTATGATTCAAAAAAGAAAAAATCTCTTGCAAAAATATTCTCAGTTTCATCGCCAACTAATCACTTGATGATAAAACTAGAAAGAGTAGGCTATGACTGAAAGAAGGAAATATTTCTGATGATCATATTGGCAGCTAGAATGTTGGAGGCACACGCCTCCAAATCCTTTGTATAAAAATTCGACCAAACGACCCTTTCGGCCAAATGGCATGTCACCTATTCGAAAGGGTGTGTTTCGCTCAAATAATGAATATTGGCTAAATTTCATAGGATCTCTGCCATGGGTTTTGGACTTGTGGCAGAACTCGTCATTAATAATTTGTTTAATTTTACGAAAACAAAATTAAAAATTTCATTTTGTTATTATCGGCGATAAAAATCACTGTATTCGATATACTTCATATTCAGCACTTCTACCAGGAAATCATTCCAAAAATTTTACAGTATTTTTGCCTGCAATTTCTCTTAAAAGAAAGTGTTGCTTAAACTTTCGGAATTTCGCTAAAAGCTTCAGGGATTGGGTAATATACTCTTCGTTCCTCTCGCAATAGTTTTGGGAATTTCTCTCAAAATAACTATACATATACTTGCACACATTGCTCAGAAAATCATGTCTGCGGATTTTTCCTGATTTGATTCCTTAGAAATTACGCAAGTATCTCCAGGCAGTTTTCCGGAATTTCTTCCAAAAACCCTGAAATCTCAGCACATCATTTTAAAATTTCTCAAAATTCACGAGAAGTCCCAAAATGCTTCACAGTTCCCAAGATGGTTTTTAAATAAAGGTTTCGAATACTTCTCAGGAAATCTTTAAGCTGCAGTAAGAAACTACATTTGCTCAACATTATTAATACCAAAACGTACATAACCTAAATTTCACGGTCTTGAAAACCCTGTATTTTACTCCCTAAGATTTTTAGGATCACTTGGAAAAGAAATAAAATCTCTGGATAACTTCAGCTTGTTTAGTTCTTTGCTCGTGTTTAATATTTTCAAAAATCAAACAAATGGATTTTGTGTTGAATCTTGAAAATTGTTGAACATAAACTTTTGAATTACTTGCGGCCCGCAGTCTCTTTTCAAAATTCAATGTTGGCCCTCAAAGACAGCTAGGCTGAGGATCACTGCTCTAAAGATATTCCAGGAAAATTCCCGGAGTTATGTATGGTACAATCTCTTGAGGAACTCTGGAGGAATCCATATTAGAATCCTTGAAGGAAGCTATGGGAGGAATTATGAAGGAATCGTGGGAGGAACTACTGAATCATTTCTTAGAACAAGTCTTGAAAGAATCACTATCGGAACCCCACAAGACGCCCATGGAGGCACTCATGAAGGATAAATTCCTGGAATACATGAAGGATAAATCCCTCGAGGAATTTCTGAAGATGATCCTGGAGAAACTCATAAAGTAATCCCAGTTTTATTTTCTGCTCTTAGCACAACATTTGTTTAAATTGTATACTAGTGAACATTCGTGCATTTTGAGTCACTACACTCGATAGCAGCATATGGTTTGAGAAAGACCTTCTCATTCCCTACTGGGACCAGTTCCGGCATACTTTCTAACTTTCAGTCCTGGGCACCCACGGTGGTGCAGAGGGCCGAATTGAAAGATTTCCATCCTGGGCGATTGCCAACCATCGCCTTGACCTGTGGCCAGGTCAAATTTAGTTTCCACCTCTGCGTAGAGTGTGGTCGACCCACTTTCGCTCCCGAATTTCTGTCGCTATCGGCTTTTGATGACATCGACGATGGAACTTCACGTTGGAGATCCAATTGTGAGGCCACCATACATTTGTAAAAATTGCAAAAGCAGCCCTCACCTTCTTGATCCGTGCACCTATGTCGATCTTGGTGCCGCCATCGGCCACCATTTGGTTACCTAGATATTGGAAGCTTTCAACATTCTCCACTGATTGTCCAGCTACCGTAAAGCTGGAAGGGTTGACCGTGTTTACATTCAACGATTTGGTCTTGTTGGCGTAGATGGTAAGACCTGCCGCTGAGGAGCGATTGGCAAGATCATCGAGCTTACTCTGCATATCAGAGCTCCTGTGAGCTAGGAGAGCAACGTCATCAGCCAAGTCGAAGTCATTTGGGTGCTCCATGGTAATAGGCTGCCACAGCTATCCACGATTCGGTTCACGGTCAATCACACCTACCAGGATATCGTCGATTACGATGAGGAACAGTAGCGGTGATAGTATACATCCTTGCCTCACTCCAAGAACGACCCGGATGGGATCGGACAAAACACCGTTGTGTAGTACTCTGCACGAAAATGCCCTGTACAGTGCTTTAACGAGGCCGATGATTTTCTCAGGGACACCCTTGCGCCTGAGGCGATCGACCCATGGGGCCCTATTCGATTTCATGCTACGGATGGCTGTTTCTATCTCCTGCACTAATCGAGCTGCGGTGTTGACACGGGTAATGCGTCGAACCCTTGGCGGATCAGGCTGAGGTGTTGATGGCGTGACCTACACTTGAAAAAGGTTTCCAAATTGCTCCAACCAGCGTTTCAACTGGTAAGCCGGGTCGGTCAGTAACTGTCCAGACGTGTCTTTCACGGGCATCGTAGCATTCATCTTGGTCCCACTAAGGCGACGTGAAACATTGTAAAGGAGACGGATGTCGCCGGTGTTTGTGGCTTTCTCGCCTTTGACGGCTAGGGAGTCCGCCCATGCTCTTTTGTTCTGTCTACATGAGCGTTTCACTTCCTTCACGAGAGTCGAATATCGCTGACGGACTACGGCTTTGGCTCCTCGTGTTTTCGTTCGCTCTATCGCCGCTTTGGCGTTCCTTCGCTCCTCTATCTTCCTCCAGGTATCATCTGTGATCCACTGCTTTCTTCGGGTGCGTAGCTCACCCAAATTATTCTCGCCGGTGGCGATGAAGGCGTTCTTGATGGCGCTCCATTGATCTTCTACGCTTCCACCTTCTGGATTATTCACAGCACGGTTCTATATCTGGTCGACGAAGGACCTTTTCACCGCAGCGTCTTCCAGTCGGCGTGTGTTGAACCGGCGCCCGATTTTCTCCTCCTGTCCTGTCGATGGATCCTAGCAATGCGCAGTCGGATTTCGCCGATTAGGAGATGATGGTCGGACGCAATGTCGGCGCTACGTTTGTCCGCACATCAAGAAGGCTCCATCTCCATTTTTGGCTGATGCAGATGTGGTCGATTTGGTTTTCAGTTACGCCATCACGGGAAACCCATGTAACTTTGTGTACTGGTCGATGAGGAAAGAGCGATCCCCCAATCACCATGTCATTGTTGCCACAAAACTTTGCAATTAGCTCTCCATTTTCGCTCATTTCTCCGGATGCGTTGGTTTTTGACGAGACAAAAAGTCAAAATGAAATTTGTGTCAGCCTTATTATAATAAAATGAGATGCTGTAAACATTTCAACCTCGTTGACTGATGAAATTCATCGTCGTATTTATATCAAAGCATTGAGTTTCACCACTCACTTTCTTATCCAATATTAGATGCCAAAAACTGTGAAAAAGTGATCAATTTCACTCGAAATCACAGGCTCAACAACATTTCTTTTGAGACAAATTTTAGAAAAAAAATGTAAGGTATAACAATCGAAAACCATTAATTTGCTTGACAGAGGTATGTTGCGTTCATGTAATTTTTCGTTAGCCTGAAAAAAAGGTCAACAAATCTATGAGATTTTTTTCATGAAATTTGTGTTTTTAATAGTTTTTAAACGGTTTAGAATCGTATCGATTGTATGATGCCGTACCCACAGTCTACTATCAAGAAAGGTGCATCTTGCTAGACAGAAGTAAAATATTTGTTGGAAGTATTGCTTCCCCATACGGCAGCGGGAGACACCCGTCTATCGATTCGAGTAATTTTATTAGACATCTTATATAGCTGTGTTTACACAGGGTTGTTCCTCATTTCTTCCTCTATCTCGACAACCTTTCCGCCGCTTCCCAATGTGCTAAGCGCGGTCGATCACATCACCGGGAAACCTCGAACCGTGAAGACGACTTTCCTTTTCGCTGGGAAAGCTTTTCAGTCACGCAATGCAACACCGACGCGGCGCCAGTAATCTATAGAATTAATTGGGCATCCGGTTCTGGATTATCGATTAAGCTTCTGAATGGTTCAATGCTGAACATAGTGTGTTGGTTTCAGATCGCGAAAGTGATATCAAACAGAAATGCTCAACTATGACCTGAAATACTCTTGAAAAGTGTGTTCCTGGGGGTGGTGGTGGTGAATCATCCCAAAGTGGTAGCAATTGTTGCATTTATATATAGTGATTCCAAAGCATGAAGAAATTCGCACGAAAATCCAATGGCGGTGGCGAAACGACGACAGACAACGAGTCAAGTTCGGTGCTCTCTTCCTCGACCACCAACTCCGGAAGTGTGGCACGAGACTCGAAGCGCAGTACTAAGGACAAGTTCAAAGCTCGGCTTCCGGTGGTTCAGTGGGTTGCTCGAGCGGGTCGAAGTGAGAAGAGCAAGCGTTCCGTCGTTTCTTCACCACCGTGCTGTGGGCTGAACACGGCCAACGATAAGGAGATTCAAACGGAAAAGCAGTTTTCCGACAAATCCGTGCAATATGACGAGCAGGATTACTATGTGGCGGATAACAGGTGAGTTTAACGTTTTTTTTTGCCGTAAAACGGGATAATTTTCATACTAGATTTATATAAAATAAGGTGGGGAAGAAGTTAGAGTGGGGCTCAAACACTAGCGTGCACAGGGGGGGGGGGGCAAGGGTGGGCACTTGCCCCCCCTTCTATAAAAAAATCTATGCACCATTTTTGCAATTCTTGCACCTTACCACGCAATGTTGAGAATCACTGAGCTATGGTGCACCATTGACACATACAATTTCTTAGTATCTCATGCACAACCATGATGTTCTCAAAATCATCTAGGCTAAACTCACGCACCATCTTCTAACTAATCAGTGATGTCAGCACCACATTTGAAAAACATGCACCATTTTGGCATTTCGTATTCCAAAACTGTATTCCATGTACGTGAATCATGGTGACTTCGGCACCACATTGAATTCTAAGCACCATTTTTGCAATTCGTGCACCTAGCCATACAAAATAACGAGTATCACTGAATAACAGTGACGATTAATACAGCACACTAACATCATGCACCTTCTTCAAAGCTTTCAATGCACCATCATGATGTCCACAGAATGATCTAGGTATCCACGCATTATGATGATCGCATGAAATGTGTTTTTATCAATTAAGTATCTAATACCTCATACTGATATGCACCATCATGAAATTTCATACACCATCACAGCTCTTCAAGCACCAATTTAGCGTGTATCATATCATCTAGGCATCTAAAGCACCGTAATGTCGTGAGCATCACACAAAATACATTTTTTTGTATGCTATGCACCATTTTTCCAATTCGTGCACCTAACCATAAGCTTTGAAAAACGGTGACAACTAATGCATCATCTAGTATCATGCAACTTCTTCAAAGCTTTCCAACCACCATTTTGGCATTCACTATATCATCTAGGCATCTTATGCACCATTATGATGTGGTTCGAAAGTGAATTTGATGCACCATTTTGGCATTTCGCATACAAAATAGCATTCCTTGTACCTGGACTATGTTGATTTCTGTGCCGCATTGAGTTTCCCGCACCATGTTTGCAATTCGTGCACCTACATATGGAATTTGTTGAGTATAACTGAATCATGGTAAAACTAATGCACCATACAGACATCATGTAGCTCCTTTGCATTCCATGTACCACCTTTTTAATCACATAAATATCTAAGCACCATCTCACGCGTCATCTAAGCATTTAATTCACATTTGAATTTCATAAGCTCCATTTTGCCATATCGTATACCCAATTGTATTCCATGTACCTGATCCATGTTGACTTCCGCACCACATTAAATTTTATGCATCATTTTTGCAATTCTTGATTTTAGATCTATCCACCCAATGTTGAGAATCACTGAATCATGATGGCAACAAATGCACCCCTGATACATACAATTTCTTAGTATCTCATGCACAACCATGATGTTCTCAGAATCTTTTTTAGGCTAATCTAACGCACCATCTTTTAACTAATCAGTGATGTCAGCACCATATTCGAATAACATGCACCATCTTGGCATTTCGTTTTCCAAAACTGTAATCCATTTACGTGAACCTGGTGACTTCGACTCTACATTGAATTCCAAGCACCATTTTTGCAATTCGTGCACCTAGCCATACACAATGTCGAGTGTCGCTGAATAACGGTAACAACTAATACAGCACACTAACATCATGTACCTTCTTCAAAGCATCCACAGATTGATCTAGTTATCCACGCATTATGCTGATCTCATGCACTAACTTTTAATCAACTAATCATTAAATCATTAAATTTCATGCACCATCAAAGCTTTCCAAGCACCATTTCAGCGTTTATTATATCATCTAGGCATCTGATGCACCATTATGTTGTAAGCATCACATAATATACTTTTATTTTGTATTCTATGCCCCATTTTTGCAATTCGTGCACCTAACCATGCAACATGTTGATAATCTTTGAATAACGGTGACAACTAATGTAGCTCACAAGCATCATACGCCTTCTTCCAAGCCTTCAATGCACCATTTTGGCATTCATTTTACCATCTAGGTATCTTATGCACCATTATGATGTGGTTAACATTTAAATATGATGCACCATTTTAGCATTTCGCATACAAAATAGTATTCCACGTACCTGGAACATGTTGATTTCTGTGCCACATTGAGTTTCCTGCACCTTTGCACGAATTGCAAGTGCACCTTAATATGAAACATGACGAGTATAACAGAATCATGATGAAGCTAGTGCACCATACAGACATCATGCACCGCCATGATGTTCACAGAATCATCTAGGCCACATCTCACGCACCATCTTTGAATCAAATATGTGTCTAATTGCGAAATAATGCACCATCGTTAATTTTCATGCATTTACTAAAGCATTTAATGCGTAATCGAGGCGTTCACTATATCATCTAGGCATCTATTGCACCATTATTATTGCATGTAGTTTCGTACATCGAAATAGCATTTATTGTACGATGTCAACTCTAATGCATCATACTGAGACATCAAGCACCATCTTTGAATGACATGCTCCATATCAGCATTCAATGCACCATACCAATGAACTCAGTGTTACCAGAAGAACCTATACACCACGGTGACCTCATGCACCTTTATTGCCGCACGCAATTTGATTTTCACGCAGCGCCAACATTTTTATGTTTACACCATCTCCAAATCTCATGTTTTATCTTAGCATTCTATAAATCAAATTGCAATTACTTACCACGCATGCATTATCTCGACGTTCCCTTGATCATTAAGGTATATAATAAACCATACTCACATCACACACCTTTTAAAAATTCTGTACACCTTCTTGGTGTTCATTGTATCATCCACAATTGAATTTTATATTCCATTTTGTGATTTGCGCATCAAAATAGCATTTCGTGGATCATTTTGAGAAACACTTTACCAGCTCGAGAAATATCTGGAGTAATCCGTGGAGGCATTCTAGGAGAAATCCCTGGAGAAATTTCAGGGGTAATCCTTGAAGGACTTTCTGGAGGAATCCCTGAAGGCATTACTAAAGAAGTGCTTGAAAAAATTCTTGAAAGAAGCTCTCAAAAACTGGAAGAGGAGTCAAGAAATTCCTGTAGAATTTGCAGGAGGAGCTACTAAGGGAATTGCTGGAAAAATTATTGAAGGAAATCTCTGGAGGCATCCCTAAAGGAATCCTTGAAGAATTTCCTAGGGGAATCCGTAGAGGAATTCGTGAAAGAATTCATAGAGTAATTTGTGGAGAAATATTTCGAAAAACTCCTGGACAAATTTCTTGAAGAGTTCCAGCAGGGGCTCATTGACGAACCCCTGGAGGATTTCTTGGAGTAAACTCTGGAGGCATTCCTGGAAGAAACCCTGGAGGAATTCCTGGAAGAATTTCTGGAGGAATCTCTGAAGGCATCCCTGAAGGAATCCTTGGAAGAATGCCTGGAATTTTCCTTGTAAGAATTCCTGGAGGAACTTTTGGAACAATGTCCGAAGGAATTTCTGCAGGAATCCCTGAGGAAATTTCTGGAAAGACATTTGGAGAAGTTTCTAAGAATTCCTGGAGGAAGCTATGAGAAATTTCTGGAGGAATCCCTGATGTAATCCCTGGAGGAATTCCTGAAGGAATCCGTGAAGGAATTACAGGATGAAACACTGGAGGGGTGATAGAAGGAATCCATGAAATAATTCATGGAGGAATTCCAGGATGAATTGCTGGAGGAATTCCTGAAGGATTTTTTGGAAAAAATTCCTGCATGAATTTGTGGAAGAATTACTCGAAGAATTCAATGACGAATCCTTACAGAAATTACTGGAGAAATCTCTGGAGGAATTTGTGGAGCAATTTCTGGAGGAATCAGTGGAGGCATTCCTGAAGGATTTTTTGGAAGAATCCGTGAAAAAATTCTTTGAGGAATATCTGGAGGAATTCTTTCAAGAATTATTGGAAGAATTTCTGGAGGATTTTCAGGAGGAGTACTTGGCTGAATCCCTGGAGACATTCATAGAGGAAATCCTAGAGAAAGCTTTGGAAAATTCCTGGAGAAATCCCTGCTGTAATCCTAGGAGGAATTCCTGAAGGAATCCGTAAAGGAATTCAAGGATGAATCCCTGGAGAATTACTAGAGAAACTTCTGCAAGAATCCCTTAAAGTTTTTCTGGAGAAATTCCTAAAAAATGTAGGAATTCCTGGAAGAATTTCTGTAGGATTTCCTGAAGGAATTCTTTGAAAAATTTCTGGAAAAATATTTGCGGCTTCCTGGAACGATTAAACGAACTCCTCGAGCAAAAGAATTCCTAAAGGGATTTTTGAGAAATATCTGAAGAAATTCATTGAAGAATCCCTGGAGGAGTTCCTGATGGAATTCCTGGAGAAATTCCTGTCGAAATCCATGGAGGAATACCTGAAGAAATTTTTCGAGGAATTCCTGGAACAGTTCCAGGAGAAGTTTTTTTTTCTGGAGAAATTCATGGATAAATTCTTGTAGGAATACCTAGAGGAATTCTTGGAGGAATCCATGAAGAATTTTTTAGATGATTTTCTGGAGCAATTAATAGAGAATTTTTTATAGTTTTTTTTTATTCTTGATCACTTAACCTAATTTACAGCTCTATTGTCCACTGGGGCACTACGTGAGCAATCTCAATTGACAGCTGCACTTACATTTTTGTACAGCGCCTAGATTCTATTCTACTTTATCGAACTGGTTGCCTTTCTGCTGCTTTCACTTTTTCTACTTTATATCTAGTAGAATGATGAGCACAAGGATGATGATGGATGGCCGTTGTTCCTTTCCAGTCCGATTGGGGGTCCATTATGAGTAGCAGTTCGCCGATGTCCAGGTACCCGGGTCCGTTTGAGCCATGGGGCTCAGAAGAGGGTCAGTGTGTCAGTTGCTTTTGGGGGAAAAGTAACTGACGAAAAATTGCAAGTGCCGGGGCTGGGAATCAAACCCATGACCATTATGAAGCGAACGTGTGACCAACTACGCCACGGGCCCCGAATTTTTTATAGTTGTCCCAGGAGAAATTTCTGGAGAGATTCCTTGAAAAATTCCAGAAAAAAATGTCTGTAGAAATCCCTGGAGAAATTTCTCGAGGAATTCCTGGAAGAGTTCCGGGAGAAATTTCTTCAGGATATTCTGGAGAAATCCGAGCAGGAATTCCTTTAGGAGTCCTTGCGGAAATTCCTGGAAGAATCTCTGTAGAAATCCCCGGAGGTATTCAAAATGGAATTAACGAAGGAATTTTTGAAGTAATAATGGTGGAATTCCTGGAGCAATTTCCGAAAGAATTCTTTGAGGTATTTTTTGCGAAACATTCCTGGAGAAATTCCTGGAAGATTTTCTTGAGGAATCTTTGGAGAAATTCCTGGAGGAATCCATGTTTGCATTCCGGGAGGTATTTCTGGATAAATTCCTGAAGATTTTTTTTTTGGTGGAATATCTAGAGAAATTCCTGGATGAATTCTTTAAGGAATTTCTGGACAAATATTTAAGGCTTCCTGGACGAATTTCTAGAGGAACTCCTCGAGGAATTTGTGAAGGATTGTTTTGAGTAATTTCTGAAGAAACTCATGGATGGACTCCTGGATGAATTCCCGAAGAAATTCCTGGAGGAATCCATGGAGAAATCCCTAAAGGAATTCCTAGAGAAATACCCAGAGAAGATCCGGGAAAAATCCCTGCTGTAATCCTAGGAGGGATTCCTGAAGGAATCTGTGAAGGAATTCAAGGATGAATCCCTGGAGAATTCCTAGAGAAATATCTGGAAGAACCCTTGAAGATTTTTCTGGAGAAATTCCTGAAAAATGAAGGAATTCCTGGAAAAATTTCTGCAGGATTTCCTGACGGAACTTTTTGAAAAATTCCTGGAAAACTATTTGCGGCTTCCTGGAGAAATGATTTAAGGAACTCATCGAGCAATTTCTGAAAGATTTCCCAGAGGGATTTTAGAGGAATATCTGAAGAAATTCATTGATGAAATTCGTGGAGAAATTCATGGAGGAATCCCTGGAGGAATCCCTGGAGAAATTCTTCGAGGAATTCCTAGAGGAATTCCTGGAACAGTTTCGGGAGAAGTTCTTTCTGGAGAAATTCGTGGATAAACTCTTGGAGGAATACCTAGAGGAATTCTTGGGGGTATTCATGAAGAATTTTATTGAGGATTTTCTGGAGCAAAAACTAGAGAATTTTTTATAGTTGTCCCAGGAGAAATTTCTGGAGAGATTCCTGGAAAAATTCCAGATATGAAAATTCTGTGGAAATCCCTGGAAAAAAAATCTCGAGGAATTCCTGGAAGAGTTCCGGGAGAAATTTCTTCAGTATTTTCTTGAGAAATCCGAGCAGGAATTCCTTAAAGTATCCTTGATGAAAATCCTGGAGGAATATCTGTAGAAATTCAAGATGGAATAACTGAAAAAAAATTTGAGGGAATGAATGGAGGAATTCCTTAAGGAATTCCCGAAAAAAATCTTTGAGGTATTTTTTGCGAAACATTCCTGGAGAAATTCCTGGATGATTTTTTTCAGGAATCTCTGGAGAAATTTCTGGAAGAATCCATGTTTGCATTCCGAGAGGTATTTCTGGATAAATTCCTCCAGAATTTTTTGGAGGAATTCATTTATGAATTCTTAGAGAAATAACTAGAGATATTCCTGGATGAATTCTTTAAGGCATTTCTGGACAAATATTGAAAGCTTCCTGGAGGAATGTCTGGAGGAGCTCCTCAAGGAATTAATAAAGGATTTATTTAGCAATTACTGAAGAAACTCATGGATGAATTCCCGAAGAAATTTTGGAGGAATCCATGGAGAAATCTCTGGAGGAATTCCTAGAGAAATTCCCGGAAAAGATCCGGGAAAAATTCTTTTAGGATTTTCTGGAGGAATTAGTCGAGGAATTACTGGAAGAATCCCTCCTGGAGACAATATTGGAGGAATTCTGGCAGAAATTCTTAGAGAATTTTTTGTAGGAATTACGGTAGCAATCCCTGGAGGTATTTCATGAGGATTCCGTGGAAGTATCCCTGGAGGAATTCCTAGAAGAGTTCTGGGAGAAATTGATTGAGGATCATGTGGAGTATTTCGTGAAGGATTTCCTGGAAAATCCCTGGATGAAAGCTTTGAGAAATTTCTGGTGGAATCCAAGGAGGAAGGAATTTTTGAAGGAGTTCCTGAAAAAAAATCATTGAGAAATTCCTGGAGGAATCCATGGAGGTATCCCTGAAGGAATTCTTGGAAGGGTTCCGGGAGACATTCCTTTAAAATTCTCTGGAGGAATTCTGACAGGAATTCCTAGAGGATTTTTTGGAGTAATTCCTGGAGGTATTTCTGGATGATTTTTGAAGAAATTCATGAATCGTTGAAGGAATGAATCCCTGAAGAAATCCTTGAGAATTTCCTGTAGAATTTCCTGGAGGAATCCATTGAAAAATTGTTCGAGAAATTCCAGGAGGAAATCCTGGAAGAGCTCCGGTAGAAATTACTTTAGGGTTTTCTGGAGGAATCTGTAGAGCAATTCCTTGAAGAATCCCTGGAGGAAACATTGAAGAAATTCTGGCAGACATGCCTAGAGGATTTTCTCTAGAAGAAATTTCATGAGGAATCTCTGGAGGAATTCCTGGGGGTAATTCTGAAGAAATTTCTGGAGTATTCACTGGAGGAATTATTTGGGGAAATTCTGGAGAAATATATGAGGCTTCATGGAGAAATTTCCGAAGGAACTCCTCGAGGAATTTCTGAAGGAATTTCTGGAGGAATTTCTGCAGGATTTTTTTTAAAGAATTTCTAAAGAAATTTTTTTAACGAATCCCTGCATGAACTCCTTGAGAAACTCCAAGAAAAAGTTCTGGAGGAGTTCTTTGAGGAATGCAAGGAGAAATCCCTGTAGTTTTGGTGAAAATTCCCAAATTTCAGGAGGAATTATTGGAGTATTTACCAGAGGAATTATTTGAGGAATTTCTGGTGAAATATATGAGGCTTCCTGGAAAATTAATGGAGGAATGTCTGAAGGAACTTCTCGAAGAATTTCTTAAGGAATATTTCGAGGAATTTCTGAAGACATTCATTATTGCATCCCTGAAGGAATTCCTGAAGAAATTTCTGGAAAAAATCCTGGAGAAATTCCTAGGGGATTCCGTGGAGGATTCCCTGGTGGAATTTCTTGCGGAATCATTCGAGGAACTCCTGGAGGAATTCCTGGAAGAGTTTCGGGTGAAATTACTTTAGGATTTTCTGGTGGAGTTCATGGATGATTTTCGGGGAGAAATCCCTGGAGGCATCTCGGGGAAATTTCTGGATGAATGTGTAAAGGAACTACTCGAGCAAATTCTGAAGGAATACCTGGAGGAGTTTTTTGAGGAATTTCTGAAGAAATTTATGAATGAATTCCTGCAGGAATTCTTGGATAAATTGCTGGAAAAAATCCTGAAGAATTTCCTGAAGGAATCCGTGGAGGATTTCCTGGACAAATTTCTTGTGGAATTCCTCGAGAAATTCTTGGAAGGGTTCCGGGAGACATTCTTGGGGAACTCAGGCAGAAATTCTTAGAGGAGTTCTTCCTCGACAAATTTCTGAAAGAATTCCTGGTGGAATTTCTGGAGGATTTTTTGTGGAATTTCCGAAAAAAAATCATGGAGTGATCCCTGGAGGAATTCCTGATGAAATTGTTTGAGAATTTCCTGGAGGAATCCATGGAAGAATCCTTGGAGAAATTTCTTGAATTCCGTGATAAATTCCTTTAGCATGTTATGGAGGCATTCGTGGAGGAAATATTGGGGGAATTCTGATAAGCAGACATTCAGAATTTTTCCTAGAAAAATGTCAGGAGGGATCTTTGGAGGAATTTTAGGTGTATTTACTGGAGGAATTCCTGAAGGATTTATTTGAGGAATTTCTGGAGAAATATATGAGACTTCCTGGAGAAATGTCTGAAAGAACTCCTCGAGGGATTTCTGAAGGAATTCCTGAAGGAATTTCTGGAAGAAGTTTCTGAGGAATTTCTGAAAAAAATCAGTAATGAATCCCTGGAGAAACTCCTGAAGAAATTTCTGAAAAAAAAATCTAAAGAAATTCCTGGAGGATTCCCTGGAGGTATTCCTGGAAGAGTTTTGGAAGAAATTCCTTTAGGATTTTCTGCAGGAATCCGTGTAGGAATTCCTGAAAGAAATCACTAGTTGTATATTGGAGGAATTTCTAAAGAAATGTCTGAAGGAACCCCTCGAGGAGTTTCTAAGGGAATATCTGGAGGTATTTCTGAAGAAATTCATTATTGAATCCCTGTAGGAATTCCTGAAAAAAATCCTGGAGAAATTACTGGAGGAATCTGTGGAGAATTTCCTGTAGAGATTCCTCGCAACATATTTGGAAGAGATCCGGGAGACATTCTTTTAGGATTCTCTGGAGAAATTCTGGCAGAAATTCCTAGAGGATTTTCTGGAGAAATCCCTGGAGGAATTTCATGAGGAATTCTTAGAGAATTTTTTTGGAGGAATTCCTGTAGGAATTTCTGGCGTTATTTTTCGAGAAATTTCTGAAGGAATTTCTAGAGGAATTTGTTGTAAGAAGAATTTTGAAATAATTCATGGATTCAGGAATTCTTGAAAAAATCGTGGAGAATTTCCTGGATAATTTTCTGAAGGAACTCCTGGAGGAATTTCTCGAGAAATTCCAGGAAGATAATATTTAGAAACTCCTTTAGAATTTTCTGGGGGATTCCGTGGAGCAATTCCTAGAGGAATCCCTGGAGGAAATATTGGGGGAATTCTGGCAGACATTCCTAGAGGATTTTTCCTGAAAGAAATTTCAGGATAAATTCCTGAAGGTAATTTTGGAAGACTTTGTGGAGTATATACTGGAGGAATTCCTGGAGAAATATATGAGAATTCCTGGAGGAAATTCTGAAGAAATTATTGGAAGATTTTTTGGAGGAATTCCTGGAGCAATCATGCACGAATCTTTGGAGAAATCCTAGAGGAATCTCTGTAGATTGCAACAAGGATTCCGATCAAAATGTTCTATCTAGGAATTCTGACATTCTTCAATTCTAGCATAACTAATTGTCCAGGATCAAAATTCTTTCACAACAATATTTTTTTTTATAATTGATAATTTTCTGGATATTCTTCATTGTATTTGATACGTTTATAAAATGTTATAAGAGTTTCATTCTTCATTCTTCACATTCTTCAATTCTAGCATAACTAATTGTCCAGGATCAAAATTCTTTCACAACAATATTTTTTTTTATAATTGATAATTTTCTGGATATTCTTAATTGTATTTGATACGTTTATAAAATGTTATAAGAGTCGAGATAATGACTTCATATTAAAGTTTCGTAAAGCCTTGATATCATCACCATCCGAAGCCTTCTCCAGACTCCCAATATGAAGTACTTGGCGATGTTAGCACCACAACATGTTGAAACCCCTACTTGGGAATTCATATTGCGTGTAACACCATAATTCTATTTTGCACCATGATCATACAAATATTGCACCATAATAATGGTGCCCCCCCCTAAGCAAGAACCCTGCGCACGCTAGTGGGCTCAAATTGTTTCTTTTGGAGGTCAAGGTTGTTCGAAACCTTTTTGAATAAGAATTTTTCACTCCACTTACGATAAAATGTTGCTTTAACACCAAAAATTGTAGTTTGTGATGGTCCTTGCAACATATGCATAAGAATAGTATTGAATTTGAATTCGGTCTTTCATTATGGGACATAACAAGGTTTCTTTTTAAGATACTTTGACATATATAGAGCATTTCCAGCTCAACGCATAAATCACATAGACGCGATCTAAAAAAAGACAAAAAATAGATCTTGTCTAATGTTATTCGAGGTGGTCTGAAAATTGACATATGTATCTGAGAAATAATTGATCCTTTTTTTTAATAAAATTTGTAGGTAGAACATTAAAAAAATCTCGAATAACATTTCACAAGGACTTTTTTTCTTATTTTTTTTAATTCGCTGTAATTTAAGTACAATTAGATGTAAAAAATAATAGTGTTTTCATTAGAATCTGTACGTAGCATATATGTTTGATATGAAAATCTCGAAAATTGTTTGCTTTTGGTTGTTTTAAAAATCGATGAACCTTAAAAAATTGAGCAAAAATAGATAGCTAATAGGCATAATATTGAGGCTGGAAATTAGCTTTCTATAGAATAATAATACAAAAATTCGAAGAGTTTTCGCAAAATTTAGGTTATATGGTTCCGACCCACTTGCAAAGTGGCTGGTATTTTGAACACTTTTTCGCTATAACTCAGTCAATGCCTTACCAATTGACTTGGTTCAGTCAATGGTTCAAAATTGACTGAGTTATAGCAGAAAAGTGCCCATAATAGAAGATCTGCCGAGATGGTTTCACTTCCCTATGACATTTAATTGGATAGGTGACCAAACGTCGAAAGGACAAAACGAAACTATGGCCTAAAGTACACAGGATCAAATATTAGACAAGGACACTAATGAAAATTCGATCGAGACAAACAAGATGTTTGAACATTGTTTTCTTTTTGGACAAATGCGTAAATATTTGACCCTGTGTACTGGTTTGTTAATGCTCTGCCCGACAACAACTCAGCAGTGCGAGACTCGGACGTAGTCACAGGATCGGCGCGCTACCGGGCAACCGGAAGGGTTTCGCGGAATCAAACAACGACACTCAATCATTCTAATAATCTATTATCACACGAGCGGTTCAACTTTCACGATTTACCGGCGTGCAATAATGGCGGTCTTCAGACGCGCCAACCAAAAACGTACTATTCAAAACGTAGGCAAAAGGTCCTAACGAGAAATTTATCAGAATAATTGCTCCATAAATAGTTTAGAGCTACTGAATTACCTGGATTGCGGTTAACAGCCTCTTCAGCGTAACTGGATTTACTACTTGCACTATTCTTCTTAAAAGTTGTTGACTCCAAAAAGCACTTCTGGTCTACCCACTCGCCTGATTGAAAGAAGACGATAGCTGCCAATAGTCATCCTTCGAACTTTTCAGCCCACTCGATAATCTTGTTGTAACTGTCTTACGCTATGTCACAACGGCCGTTACATATGGCCGTGTCGAACTGCTCAATGAATTTGTTAATGTGGATGCTGGTCGAATATTTCAATGTTCGACCATTTTTCTATCTGTATTAACAAGATTTTTAGCTCTAGGCGAGCTGTTCGACCATATGGTACAATTAAAAATCTAATTGAACTTTGTAACGAATACGAAGTAAAAGAAAGAATAAATAAAAAACCCACTATTTGCGTAGATTTCTTGTTTTCGACGATTTGTCCTTTCGACGTTTTGGCATTCGACCTTTTGGTATTCGACTTTTTGTCTTTCGACGATTTATCCCTTAAACGAACTAAAAACAACAAGTTGATTTTCAAACAATTGATAATAGGGTATTGGTTCCCTTATTAATCATGTGGCTCCCATTTTCATGCTACGAAAAACAAAGGATTGAAGCGCTGTTTGTTTTATTTCTTATTTTTGTATTTTTTGTTAGAAGTGAGAACGCATGAAAATAAAAAGAACGGAATCAATCGGTGCCGTAATCGCTTGTTTTCGAATAGGATGAATATGGGAGCGTGAGATTACTGATGGCACACATACCCTATCAGTTCACTTTTTAACATTTTTATGTATTTTCCAACAATTGGGTTTTTTTAATTAGGAAAAATTTATTGATTTTTCAATTTCATGCGAAAGAGCACCTTTTTCTGAGCCAGTATGATTTTTTTCAGGTTTTTAGAGCACCTTTACCGGTGCGCGACTAAACTAAATTACATAGCGCAGTATCATAGCGCTATACTTTAACGGGGGCTACTAACCGGGCTAGTAAAATAGCAGCGAGGCTTTCGGGAAACATCGAGCGCTCAAATTTAGGCGCCCGATAGTTGCGCAGGAAACGATTGCTATTTCATATATGTCAAAAGTGTTGTGTTGTTTTTATTTGTTTGTTGCGAACAAAACGCACCAGTGGTAAGCAACAAATTTTGTAAACACTCGCAGTTAGAGAAAATCTGCTGCGAATATCACAAGCGAAAATGTCCAGGAGTACCCGTCGCAGCGTTCGGGTGAGTGAAGTGCTGGAAGAATCAAAAGAAAATATCACTCCCAAACGGAAGGGACAGCCTCCACGAAGGAAGCACGACACCACAATAGAGGAGGAGTGGAAGCCTCTCCACCAAAGCGGGGCAGAGTACGACCACCGGAAGAGTCACCGGATGACAAGCCGGAAGAAATGAGTGTCACTGCTGTGGGATGTCTCCCGAGGCGTGAGCGAGAGACGGAAAATCTCGCTCTGCACGTCGAGGGGATTTCGGTGAATAATGGTTCGGAAACTGTGTAGATCACTGGTTCCTCCAAAAATACCTACGGGAATTCCTCCGGGGATTCCTCCAGAAATTCCTCCGAGGATTCCTTCAGGGAATCCTCCGGGAAATTCTCCAGTAATTTCTCCGGGAATTCCTCCACAAATTCCACCACGAATTCCTCCTGAAATTCCACCACGAATTTTTCCGGGAATTCCTCCAGAAACTCCTCCGAGGATTCCTCCAGAAACTCTTCCGAGGATTCCTCCAGAAACTCCTCCGAGGATTCCTCCAGAAACTCCTCCGGGAATTTCTCCAAGAATTCCTTCGGTAATTCCTCCAAGAATCTCTTCGGGACTTCCTCCTGGAATTCCTCCAGGAATTCCTCCGGGAATCCCTCCAGAAATTCCTCCGGGAACTCCTGGAATTCCTCCGGGAATTTATTCAGGAATTCCTCCGGGGATTCATTCAGGAGTTCCTCCGGAGATTCATTCAGGAATTATCCAGGGATTCCTCCGGGGAGTTTTCCAGGAATTCCTCGGGGGAATTTTACAAGAATTCTTCCGGAGGATCCTTAAGAAATTCCTCCGGGGAACCCTACAGCATTTTCTCCTTGGATTCCTCAATAAACTCCTCAAAGAGTTCCTCCATGAATTTCTTCAGGCATCCCTCCGGAGATTAATATAGAAATCGGTCTGGGTATTTCTCTTGGGATTCCTCCAGGAATTTTTCCAGAGATTCCTGAATGAACCCCCGGTGGAATTTCTGGAGAAATTCCCAATGGAATTCCTGGAGAAATTATTAGAAAAACTCCCGGAGGCATTCTCGGAGGAATTCCTGGAGGAATCCCCATAGGAATTCCTGGAGGAGTTCCTGGAGGAATTCCCGGAGGAATTCCTGGAGGAATTTCTGGAGGAATTCCCGGAAGAATTCTTGGAGGAATCCTCGGAGGAATTCTCGGAGGAATCCTCGGAAGAATTCTTGGGGGAATCCCCGACGGAATTCCTGGAATGATCCCCGGAGGAATTCCTTGAGGAATCATCTGAGAATTCCGGAAGAATTTCGTGAGGAATTTCCGAAAGAATTTCTGAATGAATCTTCGGAGGAACTCTTGGAGGAATCCCCGGAGGAATCCCGAAAAGAAATCCCAGTAGAAATTATAGGTAAAATCCCGGAAGGGATTCCTGGGGAATACGTATTGCTCGAGGATACTCAGTAAAAATTCATGCTAGAATTCCAGAGGGAATTCCTGGGGAATCCCAGAAGAAATTCTTCCATAATATGTTTCCAAAATATTTTGTTTATACCGCAACAGTATTTGGCAACGACCGGTACGCAATCCGGTAGCTAAATATAGTAGCGACCGGTGTGGAAATGAGTAACTAAACTAAAATGACAACTCTGTGGGCAATCATTTTACTCGCCCAGATAGTAGCCCCCGGTAAACTTGCTCTTAGAACTTTATATTGATACCTAAAATCAATTTCAAAGAGATTTTTTTAAATCACCTTTTGACAGCTGGGCAACTGCTTGACAGCTCCGCCCAGTACAAAATGCAACGAGGGGTGATTCATCAAATCGCTCCCATACAAACTTCAAATTGATTTTTAAAAAGGTTCCCGTGCACCAAAATTCATGAAAATTTTGATTTCGGCTCAGTTTGGCGTGCAGATTCAGAATTTGGGGTTATCTCAATACCCCTGAAGAAGCCAATTAACGTTTTCCACGATACGTATAAAATATTTGAAAGTTCCGCTCCCGAATCAAGCAAGTCGCGCAAATTCGTAGGTGGTGTAGTCCTGTTGTAGATGTTTGGGTCGGTGTCGGTGGTGTAGGGGTAAGCGTTGCCTCTCGCCCCAGTCGGTCGGGGTTTTCCGCCGATGGGATTTTCCGAGACATAAAATACGTGATCACACCTTCCCTCGGATAGGAAGAAAAGTCGTAGGTCCCGGCCCATGTGTTGATGGGTTCGATATGTAGGGTCCCAGGTGTCGGAATTTGAGGCTTAGCTCCTAAACCCAGCCGACGTAACAACTGGCGCCGAACGGTGCTAGTTAGTCGGAAAAAAAATAAAGGAAAAGAAGAAGTAGATATTTGGGGCTAATCATTGATTCTAAACCAAGATTGACGCAATCCTCCAACGATCAAGAGCTGTCCTTGCGACAGCTGAGGTATGAGAAAGGAAGTTTAGTTGGACACCTAAGAAAAGTATAGAGACCTCAATATCCTCACAAGCCAATGTGTCGTGAGAATTTGGATGTTGTTAGTGGATGGGTTAAGTCGAAAGAATACGTTTGGTTAACGTTTAGGCACTAACATTTCAAACCGATATGTAGGAACAAACTTACAACATCGTTTACTCTCATTTGCATCTTCCGGCAGGCCTGATTTCACACGGAATAAAACACGGAAATAAAGACGAATTATGGCACCCCGATAGGAATAAGATAAACTCTTACGATAGCGATTTTTTCTATTCATCACTGCGTGATCAGATAAATCGTTTGGTAAAAGTGTTACCGTTTCTGGTACGGCTCTCTTAGCCCTCAAAGATACTCACCGGAACCCAGAAGGGTCACCGGTCAAAACCCCAGGCTGCTGGTCTGATCAACGACAGCCAGCGGGGTGGGCTCGAAAGGCCTCTTTTGCTCCTCGAGTCCCAGGATCGTATATTGAGGACGTGGGCAAATTTGCGGACCTTATTATCGATTGGATTTGGGGTTAGTTTCAGAAAAGGTTAGACTAGTGACGACGGTCGCTGGGTGACGAGCGAGGGTGGTTGCCCTAAAATGGTGGTTGCCGTAAACGGGTGGCGAGCGGACCACCAGGGTTGGCCGCAGAAGAAACCCGGCCATGTGGGCCGACGGTGTGAACTAGCGGCAACGGCGGGTGGCCGACGAGGAAGCTCAATGACGGAGATCGGCGGAGGGCGCTGAGTATGGGCACGTGGGCCGACGATTCGGATCGGCGACGGTGCATGCTCGGGATGTCCGCCGACGGTGGAGATTGGCGGGGTGAATTGCGGGCGACGGAGACCGACGGTGGGCAGCGAGGGCGCCGACGACAGGCGTTATGAACATTGGCGTAGCTAGCTTTTTCTTTTTTCTCCCTTACTCTGCTATACAAACATGAGAAAGAGAAGGATCAAAGAAAGGTTGTCGTGGAACAACGGCAGACAAATTTTACGATGAGCTCAGCTGGGCAGTGCCTTATGAGGAGATCGCGGCCAGCGATTGGGATTCAGGGCCGACAGTGATCCACGGCCCATATAGCCGAGGCGGTAAACGCACGGGTATTCAGCATGACCATGCTGAGGGTGACGGGTTCGATTCCCGGTCGGTCCAGGATCTTTTCGTAAAGGAAATTTCCTTGACTTCCTTGGGCATAGAGTATCTTCGTGCCTGCCACACGATATACACATGCAAAATGGTCATTGGCAGAGGAAGCTCTCAGTTAATAACTGTGGAAGTGCTCATAGAACACTAAGCTGAGAAGCAGGCTTTGTCCCAGGAGGACGTTACGCCAAGAAGAGAGAGAGAGAGCGATCCACGAGACTCTAGGTGATCTTCAAACGGGACGTGGCATCCCAAAGCTGGCCAAACGTGTCACCAAGCTGGCCGATAGATCTTGCTCCGGGGTCCACAATAGCGACGACACCATTCCCCAACGCACCACGAGGGATCACTAACGGTTGAGGACAGTTGCCGGTTTGGAAGCTGGCCAGAATACTCTTCACGGTTTGGTTACGGTTTTGGTTTCCCAAATAAAAAAAACTTCTATGTAGTTCACAGTTTGGTGTTGCCAGTTTCGTGGCTCAAACAAAAGAGACCTCCCCGGTTCGGAGACGGTTCATTTTCTGCCCTGTTCCTTGCCCATCACATCCGTTAACTTTTCCGTGGTTGACAGAATGTCACTCATTAATCACCTCTCAAGCCTCCTATTGGGGATTTTCTTGAGACTACTCACTTTGGTAGCGTGTGGGGAGTAATAAGGTTCTAAACATCATCCTTCTTCCACCGCAATAAGGCGGGGAAAATCCAGTGAAAATTTATTTCTCTCGCAAAAATAACATTTGTCATCACTTTTACGGTTACAAGGGAAGTATGTTGATCATTAAAGATCATTTTACATATATTTATCGATGTAAAATTTCCAGCCGTTTTTTAAATTGAGGGACCTAGATGTAAAGGGGTGTAAATGACCATTGTGTCGGTTTTGAACTGAGCATATCAAAACATTCTTCAAATTTCAAACTATCAGGAACTTTGTTGATTATTTTTACGATTATTAGAAAAATTGTAATAAATCGGAGAAAATTGGGTCAATTTTGAAACTCCATTCTTTTTATATGGGATGGATAATTGGTGAAAAACTTTAAACCTCATTCACTCGAAAGTGGATTTTTGTCACTTACACCCCCTTGCGTCTAACCCCCTCAATTATAAACTACGCGGAATAAAAAAAGGCGTGACAGACATGGTCTTGAAAACGCAGCCGCTTCACCTCATTGTGGTCTTTTGTCTATAAAAAGAATTATCAGAATTAGTGCTGTGATTATGACATCTCTCTCCGACCGCGTGGTTTATTGATGGCCTCTATATTCACCACTTGTTTTACTCCATAACCATGCGTCTCCATGGTGACCTGATAGAAAACTTTTTTCGTGCATATGGGTAGCACGCAGATCGCATATTCTTGGCCTATCTCGATGAGTGGAAAATTTAGGCAAGAAATCGTTCAAGAAATGAGCAAACGTCGCTTTAAGGCCGCACGGGACGACGTGTAATTTTTCCTATCTTCCCTCTCTCTCTAACAATTTGCCTCGCGATTTTGAAGAAGCAAATGTCAATTTCCACTGCACTGACGTAGCTGAAACTTTAGTCGATTGTGCACCACAAGTGAACAAATGAACGATCAAATTTCTAGTCAATAATATGAAGTAGAAGTTGAGATTTGCATCTTACTAGCAACAGAGCAATGGCGGACGATTCAACCACCGTCCCGTCCGGCCTTAATCCGGATCCTAATATGGAGCTGAAATGATCAAATCAAATGGGGATAGCTGTGTTAAATTTCTTGACCATTCCGGACACGGAAAAATAATGCACTGAACGAAAATAGCTTGAGCGTTTTCGTTTGAAGTGCATACCTCGCAATAGCGGAAAAGTGCACAGATCCAGCGTCAGATCAAAGGCACAGTGTCGTTTTCTGATGTTTCCTTGAAATTTACTGGAAAGATTAAAGATTTAATTTTTGATAAAATAACTTGACTTGACTTGACTTGACAAATGACTTGATTACCGGGTCATTCGATTATCATGGGTGAACCTTTTTTTTTTTTAAGTTCCGGGATAATACACCATACACTTTTTCAAACAAATGATTTGTTTTGTTTCCGGTCTTTGATCGACAGTTTAGAAACCTTCACCTAAACATGAGATCATCTTTTGAGATTATACTGCTTGTCGAGATGACCAAATGCTTTTGAACGCATTTCGTAAAAACCGTCAACTATTTGCTTTTTTACAGTTATGAAAACGGTGCGTCATGCAGTAAAGCTGACAAAGCAGTGCCCTTACATTCGTCAGTTTCTGGAACTTTTGTATGTTTCATCCAAACCAGTTCGACCCTCATTCGCCGCAATTATTTGACTGATAACATTCAGGGCGGAAGTTCACACGTTCTGGAGAGTCGTTTTTGTTTTAATTGCCCCATGTGTGCTGCCAGGCAGGCAGGTACCAACAAAGAACAAACGCCAACCGATAGTTCTATTCCGACTAGCACGTTCGCCGCCATTCGCTTCCCGCAGTTTTCAGTTGGCTCGGTACGAAAGTGAATGGCTTTTTGTTCGTCTGTTCGCGCGCGGATTGACGAAGAGACGGATAGACGGATGCGCGGTCGTCGCCGTTCGGTAGCAAATGTGCGGACTTTACGAGATATTCAAACGAACGCTTCTGGGTTGGTTCGGTGACGTGGAAGACCACGCCGTCTGGATCGGACGCAAGCTATCCGAGAATCCATTGTATGGACGTTGTCTGGCCAGTATAGTGCAGTGGGAGCTGGAAATATTGTCTCAGTGTCAGGGCAGTGAGGGAGGAACATCGACCGCTACCAGTGCAATGTTTGTAAACTTGTTTGTCTGATCTATGGGGCAATGGTGCAGGAGTACATTATTTAGTGACTAAATTATTAAGAATTTTATAGTTACTTAGTGATCATCAATTTAATATCGAGTTTTCGTAATCTTATTGGATTGGCTAGAGTGGTGCCAAATTCACCTATTATTTGTTCCTCCTTCTAAATCTCCGGTACACCCAGGCAAATAAAACTAAGATTATCATAAGGTCTAACTTATGAAATGGCCTTTAAACAATTCATAACGGCTAGAACGATTTTCATAAGGTCGATCTATGACGCAGCATCGACTCACAGTTTGGCTTTTATACACATTTTAGCAACACGATATTCTCAAGCGTCTATAGCCGCGTGGGTTGGGCACGAGCTCAGTGATCTCGACGTTCATGGATCGATTCCAATTTGCATCATTTTGTGATTTTTCTGCTCTTTTCATAAGTTTATCTTATGTAATTAGGTCATAATAAGCATGTTCAATTTTCATAAGGTATTCTTATGGCATCCATACTTTACAGTTATGGCTAAATTTCATAAGGTATTTTGATGAATTTCGGTAGTTTACTTCGCTGAGTGTATGCTAATAACAATAATTGACATTTCCTTAGTGTAGGGTATGGACAAATAACCCCTTCCTCCACGCTTCCGGTAGCTGTTCGGTTACCCAGATCCCGACTATCAGTGTAGAAAGATAACCATTTTTTCTGGACCTGCCTTATTGATCTTGAAATATTGAGGGACATCCTAGGTGGCATGGCATCCTTTACCTCAATGAGCGAGAGACTTGGAAGCGGAAGAAATGACCATCCGCGGTGCTGATGTAGTCATTTCTTTCGCTGTCCTGATTCTCAGTAGCTGCGTTTTCTGCACCACTCAGGTCTTCACCGAAGTGGTGCTTTCACCGTTCCACCTACATCTGTCAAGAGCCTTCGCCTTTGTCTCTGTTTGTTTTGGCTGGCGGCACGAAGCCGTTGCGGGATGCGTTGAGCTTCTGGTAAAAGTTCTGTGTTTCTTTGAGAACAGACCAGCAGCTCCAGTTGTATCTGCTTCTGCGTGTAACGTTCCTCGTTCTGCTTCCATGCTGCAGCATGCCTGCCCAGCGTTCTTCTTATGCGTATGCTGAGGTAACATCAGGTTGTTGCAGTTGCTTGTACTGAGGCGGTTCAATACTTTGTTGATGACACAGAGTTTTGGATGCAGCTTGACAACCATCAGTGCAGTGGTCAGAGTCGATATATGTAGGCGCCACGTCCTGACGTGGATAATGCCAATGAAAAGCAGTTCCTCAATCAGAACGTTGTCATAACGAACGCTTACAGCGCCTCGTTTGGCACTTGCGAGTCTCTGAAGATGGCGTGATGAATGCGGCCAGGGCCTACTGTTGCAAGACGTACAAATAATGCAGTTCACGTTCTTCAGTTCACGTTGTCTTGCTCATAGTGGTTTTGGGGTGCGGCCTCCCGGAGTCCTGGATTCGTTCATCGGGTTGGCGTAGCAATCCAATAATGGTCTCGAAAGGGGCTGTTCATAAACCACGTAGACCAAATTTTGGCCTTCACTCTCTTTCCTCGTAGACTTTTGTCCATACAAATATTTGAAGCGTAGACTTAAGCCCGGTTCTAGGTTAATGTTACGTGGTTTACCTGGATATCCAGATTTTATCCTCTATTTTTTCCTTATACTTCTACACGTCTTTCAACACTTCAACTTTAAACTTCTACAAATGAGATAACTGTGCGCTAAGCAGAATATCTGACTAAAGATCAGACTGAAGCTCGTTGACCCTGAACATTTGGACATTGCCCCGCCGTATATCAACGGCGTAGTCTGCCTTTTATTTTTCTTGCTCACTCTTCTTAACAAACACGAGAAAGAGATGGATGAAGAGAGGGTTCATTCGCCCCTGGTTTCATCCCACTCTTTCTCGTGTGTGTCGAGGACAATGAACAAGAAAAAGCAAGTTACACCGTTGCCATACAATCTTCTCGCGATGACCATTCAGTTCGCCTCCCATGGCAGTCCATTTGGCCACCGCCACGACCGCCTATTCGTGCAGTTCTGTACAGCCTGGTGGTGGCTAACGGAACTACCGTCTTCCTTGTCCTTGTCCTTGTCCTTGGCAGTGCAGTGATAGCTGCGTGTGTGAGATTCATGGGGCATTCCACACTTAACCTAACTACAAATGTTTTATTTTATTCACGCGACAAATATAAGTAATCAATACTGGACATTACACTGACACTTTTTTATAGAATGAGAAAATCTATTGATCAGATACTCTAGAGGTGGTTCCCCGGGTTATGTGAGGGTTGACCCACTAAAAACTCATTCTCTCTCTTCCTCTTTCGCTCCTTCCTCTTCGCAGTTTGCCCGTTAGGGATGACTTCGAGAAGGGGGGGAGCGTACATGAGTACTCTCTATTGGTAAGCGTTCCACCAGCTTGAGTCCTGGCTAGTACTGTAGCACTGTAGACTACTCGTTGAACTTCATCTCCCGGGTGGAATGGGGAGCCAACTCAACTTGCTGTTGGTCGGCCCGCCATTTTCTCTGTAGTTCAAGTACGATTCGGGAGACCGTTGGAAGTAGCGGAACTACACTTGTTCGCCTCCGTACACATCCTTTCAACAATGTTGATCGGAATGATATCTCTACCGCGTATCTCCTGCATACTAGACCTTTGCTCCACCGAGCGTAGGCATTCAAAGAGCACATGCTCCGCGGTCAGTCTGCGCATTCCGGTCATGCGGCGGAGCCTGCGTGTCCGAATCTGTGTAGGTACCACTTAAACCACTCATGGCTTGACAGAAATTGTGTCAAGTGAAAATTCACCTCGCCGTGGGGCTTGCTCGTCGACTTGGACACGCTTGGTATGAGCCTGTGTGTCCATCTACATCTACCCTTGGTGGAGGAATCTCATTCCCTTTGCCATCTCAGCAAAGACGATGTTTAGGCGATCCGTTTCGCGCCTCATGTGCGCTAGCACACATACCGCGTCCTTTGAGACCGTGTGGTATGCACTGACCACCGGAAGACACATCAATCTGTGAGTATTCTGAAATCGCATCATGTTTCGATTGACAACTAGCGCATTCAACCATGCAATGGCGGCATACCGTAATATACGAGACCGCTACTGTCTCGAACAGTTTACGCTTACTCGAGACTATTGCCGAGCTATTTAATATTATCTTTGACAATGTCATCACCGCCGTGCTCGCCATTTTGCAGGCATATTCTACGTAGCTTCTGAATTTCAGCTTATCGTCGATCATGACCCCAAATTGCTTCAGTGAGCACTCAGAGATGATCGTGCACCCGCCTGTGGTGACCACTGCCTGTTGTTTAGACTTGCGGTTGTTTACTAGCACCACCTCCGTGTGCGAGTGTCAACTGTCTCGACCTCATCCAGTCTCCACTATGCCAATTGCGTGTCAGTTCCATTTACCCTATCGACTCGCCGTATACCACGAGGGCAATATCTTCGGCAAAGCCGACCAGCTCTATGTCCAGTGGAAGTTTGAGCCCAATACGTCATCATACGCCGCATTTCATAGTACCGAGACCAGGATGGACCTCTGAGGTACCCTCGCGGTGATCTTGTAGCTCCTCTCGCTTCCTCGGTGTCATAGATTAGCACCTTATTCAGGAAGTAGCTCTCCAGTACCCGGCGTAGGTTAACCGGAATCCTAGGTGGTGTATGGCGCACTCGATAGCGACGATAGCTGACGCTGTTAAACGCATTCTTTACGTCCACCGTGACGACAACATAATAGCGGATTCCTGTTTGCTTCTTTTGGAGCACCATCTCGGCCGTTTTGGTTACAGTCCTAATATCCACCGTCGATCGACCCTTCCGGAAGCTGAACTGGTTATTCCGAGAGGCCAGAGTAATCGGGTTTCTCGGTATCTAGTAGAACCAATTTCAAGGATATAAATCGATTTTTGATAGCAGATGTACCATTTTCTTAAAAAAGTATCTTCTTTTTAATTGGTTGAAATATCATTTTATACACCATATTATCATCCAAATTAGGGCTATTCAACATGCCGTTTTTTTCTGTTTCCTTTGACCGGAGCCCTTCCATCCAAAACATATTGCATCAATGCATAAATAAAATTGTTAATTTCTGTCACAATATTCACACTTCTAACCCATCGTTAAGCCATCCACTAATCACGTTCCTCGTGTTTTGTATACTACTCTACAGATCTCAATATACGTCTCATCAAGGAACAACAATCGATTCGATTATCAACGAGCAGCTAGACCATCAAAGCTTACACGTCGTTCACCACGGAGGGTGCAACTGCTGCTGCCGGTATTACGGACCAGATGCACCAGCAATGCAAGGGCAGCTCACCCTTCGAACGCCGCTGCATGACGCACGCCGTCGAAGTCTTGACCAGAGTAATGAGATCAGTGTGTTCGCCGGGTATACCAATCGGTTAGTGAACGCTCCTAACGGGTACCATTCTGCCAGTGATCAACGGTTATTTAGGAAAAATAATCTCATATCCTATACCAGTGATAGTGAAATGTGGAAAAATAACAAAAATAGAGTCGCGAGTGTTCAGGGAAACGTGCGCATCGAAAACCTGTGGTTCGGATCGCAGCCGGCGTTGAATTGTGTCGATGCAGAACCGAAACCAGAAGATCGATCATTTTCCAGGAAAAACGCGAACCGCAAAGTAGGCCGTGTGAGTCCGTTTGTGGCCGCCCCTCGGGTGGAGGAAGAAGTGGAAGAAGAAGATTTGGAGGAAGAAGAAAACCACAACGTAAAACACCGGCAAGTGGAAAACAATCTATCGGCTGAGCTCGAGCAGCAGGCCTACTTGGTGCTGGGTATGAACAGCCAAGCGCGAAGGCCGTTCAAACGAAAAATATGTACCCCGTTCAACAAGCGGATAACGATGCCACCGGAACACTTCAAGGTGAGTGAACCGCAGAAAGACACATGGGTGGAATGATTGGTTCTTTTATTTGTCATGATGAGGTACTTTTGGAGAAATAATGCTTAAGAATATTGCACAATTGGAATTGCAAACTGACAGTTCAATACGCTATCTAATAATTTTGAAGAAATTTGCTTACTGTGGCAGGTTAATAGTTATTTATGCAACGAGTTGCAAAATGATGATTTTTACAGCACGAGTCGTACATTTATCCAACGAGGCTTGCCGAGTTACATACAACTTTTTTGCAATGACAAACAAAAAACATTCACTAGAATATGATCATTTCCATCAATAGTATCATCGTGTTTCGCGGTGATTCAATGGGAACGGCCACGTGCTCCATCATACGAAACACGGAATTTGGATCAAACAAGCCGTGCTATAATCGTCAAAATTTTGCCAGTTCTTACCGTGGAAACTTTGGTTGTTGATCAAACAATTGCATTATGAACCATAATGCAATTGTTTGTTATAGTGCAGAAAAGTAGGCCGTTTCGTTACTGAAACGGCTAGTATAAACCAAGGTATAAACAAGGAAATTATAGTGTCGAGTTTCAAAAATGTTTTTTTATGTGGCTTTGTAGAGTAGAAACCAATAATCAACTAATAACTCGCGTATGACGTTGATGAAATTCGAAATTTGCTCCAGCCTAATGTTGCACATTATGAATATTTTATAACTCTTATCGATGTCCATCAGCAGTTCGTGGTAAAATGCGTAGGTATGTTCTCCACACGCTTTTGCAGATTTCGCTGTTGTCTCTGCGCTAGAAACCGGATCAAACGGATTTAGATTCAAATTTAGAATATACGAACTAGATTCAGAAGTAGCAATCGGTTGGGCAATAAATGTGTGTCGAAGATAATGCACAAGTGGACGTAATCTACACAGATTTGAAGGCAGCGTTTGACAAAATTGACCATAGGATATTGTTGCACAAATTGTCCCGTCTCGGAGTCGCTACGCATTTAATTTCTTGGTTGGAGTCTTACCTTTCGGGGCGAGAGCTTCGGGTGGCAATTGATGGCTGTGTTTCCTCATCGTTTTCCAATAAATCTGGAGTCCCTCAAGGAAGCAACCTCGGGCCACTACTGTTCATTCTGTTCTTCAACGATGCAGCTTTGGTTCTGGACGAAGGATTCAAGCTTGCCTATGCTGACGATATGAAATTGTATATTGTGGTTCGTACCGAAGATGATTGCAGGCGCCTGCAGAAATCTTTGACATTATTTGCAGACTGGTGCAATAGAAACAAATTGATTTTGAGCGTGGAGAAATGTCAAGTGATCACCTTTCATCGCTTGAAAACCCCAGTTTTGTTTGACTACCATATCAGTGGAAATGTTTTGGGCAGAGTTACCAGTGTAACAGATTTGGGAATTCAGCTGGATGCGAAAATGACTTTCGATCTGCATCGATCTGAAATTGTTTCTAAAGCGACCCGACAATTGGGCTTCATTTCCAAAGTAGCCAAGGATTTCTCGGACCCGCACTGCTGGAAATCGTTGTACTGTGCTCTTGTGCGCCCAATTTTGGAGAATGCTTCGATCGTATGGCATCCTTATCAAATTACGTGGTGCATCAGGATTGAGAGGATACAGAAACGATTCATTCGCTTGGCACTCAGGAACTTGCCATGGAGAGACCCCGACAATCTGCCACCATATCCTGATAGATGCCGCCTACTGGGACTGGATACGCTGGATCGACGACGAAAAGTACAGCAATCCTTGATGATTGCAAAGCTGTTGAATGGCGAAACTGATGCTCCTGACCTGCTATCTTTGCTGAATGTTCGTGCACCTATCAGATCTCTTCGCGATACAACGTTGTTGCAACCGAATTTCCATCACACCGTGTATGGTTACTATGAACCTTTGTCTGCGTGTATCCGTACGTTTACGGCAGTTGAGGAGCTTTTTGAGTTCAATGAGTCGTCAGGGCGTTTTGCTAATAGAATTAGGTATGTGTTAAACTAGATTAGTATATTTTATTCATTAAGACAACATTGTCAGATGGATTATTTTAAATACAAATACAAATACAAATACTCCACAACCATAGTCTACTCTATAGGGGGATTAGGGGCATAATGGACACCCGGGGCGAAATGGACACCCCTGTTTTTGTCGAAACCGTTGACTTTTATGTAAAACTTTTAATGCACAAGTGTAAAGGAACAAGTCATTGTTCTATTTTTCAAAAGTATCATTTATATTCCTTCAAAATAACCAAAATATCATTGAAATTGAAGTATGTTTTTCATATGGTGGATTTCTTATAATTTCGAAGCAGCAGAAAATAAGGTACTACGCGTGTGTGAATGGGTCCACCATAAAACAAATAAAATGTTAGCATATCTACACGTACACGCAGATTTAGCAATGGTTGAAGTATTATATTTTTTATCAGAACTTACTGAAAATAGCAATTTCAATTTTGTATTCGATTCGGGGCGAAATGAACACTGGCAATTCTGAATGGATGTATGCGCGTTGCATACTGTTGGGCGTTTTAGAGAGTGTGGAAAAAATCAATCCGATTATTTTAGCCTAAAATTCATTTAATTTACTTTGATGTTATGTAAACTCGTCTAAAATGGAGTATTATATCTGTGGTATTGATCTACGTAGGCAAATTACTTAACTGGTCGATATTATCAAAGATACAGCATAAAATATGCAGGGGTGTCCATTATGCCCCGATGGGTGTCCATTTCGCCCCGTACCTTTCTTGCCAACCCCAAAAAACACACGGTTTACAATTCATTATTTCTTCGCAATAATGACATTCTACCTGCTGTAAATGATTGAAATACGTAGGAAACAAGTTAAAGTTGTAAGCCAACTGATAATATGTTAAGTTTTTGTCTGTTATACAGGCCTAACATACTCATTTGCTTAGGGTGTCCATTATGCCCCTAATCCCCCTACATAAAAAAATGCAACTTAACAATGCGAGCGCGTTTCAAAAATCATCATTCTGTAATTTATTTGACCTATAATAATGACTGAAAATTGACATATAATAATGACTGAAAACTGGGTGACCTTCCACGAATCCGACGAATTCTTCCTGGTTCTCTGCTGAATAAGGTTTTAGCTTTCTTCTTTTATCTATTTCTTTATATACTTATTACAATTCAAAGTTCATGTGCTGACGCCAGATGTCGTCCTCCACCCGAGTAGCACTATACGTTCGAACACTCAAAAGGCTTTCAGATCGAATTCCATCAATGCTCACGATTCATGGCAACCTTAAGCGTCGGTGAGAATCAGATTGTTGAACAACGAGAGTTTTGCAGCCTGCGGGACTTCAACTGTTTCCGCAGATCAAAAAGCCTACGTTTCTCCGGAACCACCAAGAAGTCATTGCTTCAGAGAGAGGCTAGTGCATATCGCACCCTCAAGGTTAACCGCATAGCCTTTGACCTCGGAAGCCGGGTAGGGTCAACCACCACGCCCGCGCCCAACTGTTATGCAAGCTCCAAGGACTGATACTTGCGTGCAACGTCTGCTGAAGGCTCAGGCCTTATCAGTTAGTACCAGAAGGAGTTGCTGACATTGGGGCCTCCACCTGCTCCGGCCCTCACCGGGGACCCCTTTCTAACCGTGCGCTCGGATCCAATCCAGTAGACCGACGCCACGACCGCAACGCTACCAGGATGACCCCCCCCCCCCCCGCGGCCACTTAATCGCTATAAGGGTCGTCGACCGCAGGGCACCGGTATGACCTACGTAGCCGACTCCGAACCCTTGGACCACCTCTTGTAAAGCGTCTGAACTAGTTATTCTCCGAACCCATACGCCACCTTCTCAGCAGCTCCAAGACCATGTGGGTGATAGCCATTGAAATGACATTCCAGCCAAACTAATCCCTACACATCCTCTGGACAGTTTTGTCCGGAGTTGTGTCCGCTCCGCATGTGGCAAGCATGCAGCCACGCCTGGGGTCACGCATTGTGCGAAAACGCGGGCACACGAGCAACACTGTTTCGCAGTTTCCGGTTCCTTTAAACCAGCACAAACCGGACTTTCGGGAGAACCCGCATGACCGAATCGATGTAGATACTATCGGATGCAACCATGACTTGAAAGGCCCTGAGCCAGGTGGAATGTTACTTCCCAATGGCGCCGGTTAATTCCGGGACCAACTTATGGGTCCATCTTCCTTTGGTTGAACTGTCCCACGCGCGCTACCATTTGATCATGGAGGCCATTCATAGATTCTTCTAGAAGTGAAGGTCGACCGCAGACGCTATCCTCCCAACTAGCATAAGAGCTTGATAAAGCACTTTTACGCAAGCATGTGCTCCATAAGCTGTTACGCAGCTGCTTTTGTTAGTTGGGCTGTCGGTTACAAAAACCGCCGATCCTGTAGCAACTGCAACTGCCAGAATGGCCTCCATGATCAAATGGAATCTATGACATTTCGTCGAAAGACATTTGGTCGAAAGTACATTTGGTCGAAAGTACATTTGGTCGAACGGACGTTTGGTCGAATGGACATTTGGTCGAAACCCATATTATGGAGTAGGAAACATATGACATTTAGTCGAACGGACAATTCGTCTAATGGACATCTGGTCGAAAGGCACTAACTGATGAAAAGACACTAGACCAGTCGATGACAAAAACCGCTAGATAAGAGTTATACTAGAGTAAGCACATATGAGTTCGGTGCTGAATCGGTATCTCAACGGGCGTTCTTGAACAGTAAACTCTGACACGCAAGTTAAATTACTAATGCGTTTCAATCCGAACATTGAAGGCATTTATATTATTTCCGACGCGTGTTCAGTTCAAGTGCAACACTACATGAAAGAACAGCCTATGTTTAAAAGAAGGAAAAATATCAGATGAAAAATCTGCAGCTTCAACATATGAACATAGTAAAATCAGAAAACTTACAAAACCCCAGGAGGTAAAACCACTGATGAAAAAAATCAGCAGTTGGTATATGGACGTGCATTACGCCATCGTGGTGCGAAAACCCTAACATCCTAGGAGGATTAATAAACGTGAAAGAATAGCCTATGTTTCAAAGAAGGAAAAATACATGAGCTAAAGACAGCAGCTACAACATTCAAACATAGTACAAATACGAAACTGGAAAGAACAGTTCATGTTCAAAAGAAGGAAAAATCATCGATAAAAAAAAATCACAACCATAATGTCCACTGTCAGCACAAATAACAAACTTGAAAGAACAGCATATGTTGAGAAGAAGGAGAAACCTTTGATGGAAAAGCCAGTATGTACTACACAAAAACGCAATGAAATGATGAAACTTGAAAGAAGAGCCAATAGTAAAGATAAGGATAAATCTCCGATGGAAAACCAACTATGTCACCAATGCCAACGAAAACTACATTGCAGTTACCATAATAATAAACACCCTTGAATAAAATATTTGCTGTTTAATGTTTGACATTATTAACATGATTAAATTGCTATACGACTTAACATCCATTCGACCAAACATACTTTCAACCAAGTAAGTTCAGTAATAAATAAATTCAGATACCGAAATCTATAATATTTTTTTCCACTTAAATCTCTTTTCATTGGTTAGTGCCTTTCGACCAGATGTCCATTCGACGAATTGTCCATTCAACTAAATGTCATATGCTTCTTCTTTCACAAAATGGGTTTCGACCAAATGTCCATTCGACCAAATGTCCTTTCGACCAAACGTACTTTCGACCAAATGTCATTCGACCAAACGTCATTCGACCAAATGTCATTCGACCAAATGTCCTAAAGCCCTTCTAGAAGCCGTACTGGCTACTCGTGAGACCATTTACACCCTCAGTGTGCCTCAACATTCTGATGAGAATGATCTTTTCGAGCATGTTCCCCGACGTGTCGATCAAGCATATTGGTCTAAAATCACCGCCTTTGGCCTCTTACAAACTTCTTGGAAAACTCCCTCGTCTAGACATTTCTGCATAGCAGACCTGAACATCTCCGGAACACCATCAGAACCTATGGTCTTACATACGCTAAGGGACTTTGCTATCCCTACAAGTTCCACATCGGTGACCCTCTCTTCATCGCCAGCCCCAGTCCCCAGCTATCCTACGAAAAAGCCGCTCGAGGATCTCCTCCAGCATCTCTGGAGATTGCTCTGTAGGAGCCATTACACCTATTGGCCATCACGATTCTGTAGGCATCTCATTGGCACCATAGACTTAATAGTTGTTGGCACTCTGACAGAGATACGAGAGACGATCCAGCCAAGGGCTGAAAGTCTCTTTAATAAAGACAAATCAATCAATCTGACAGAGATCCTCGAAGCAGGCCTCTTTGGTTGGTCTGCAACGTGGCTTTTGCAGTGGCGAACACCACCTTCATTCTCGTCGGTAGGCGCAGCACAGGTCCGCAATCGCTTTATTCCACCATTAAGCCGGTGGTCTCCCGTTTTTAGGGTGTACTCGCCTAGGCATGGTTGCATCGCACGCACGCGAGAGTAGGTTTCGCTCACGGTGGATCGCCTCCCTAAATACCCCTTCGTCAAAGTATGCGAAGACTTGGCATTGACCTAGTTGCCTCTTCCTCTACCAGCTGCCTGCTTGTGTTAATGTGTTGTTACTGTGGCGAACCGCCAGGTAATCGCTGTGAGTGTAGCTAGCGTCTACTCTCCAGTTTGTTAGGCCAGCACTACAAAAAGTAACGTCAATAATCGACTCCGCACCGTCCCGACTAAATTTACTCCAGGTACCGATATTAGTCAGGTCGACATCTAGTATGGACAGTGGGTCTGCCCGTCGCGGTTTCGTGAAATGGCTTCCCCATTCCACGGCTTAGGCATCACCCGCTATTACCACCGACCTTCGCCCTGTCAGCACGGGCGTCATCCAGTCCAGCATCTACGTGAACTGCTCGATCGACCACCGCGGAGGCGCATAACACGGCTTTATTGGAGGCCGGGCACCTTGGACCACCCGTTGGGTTCCTGTTGTTCACGGATTTCCCGGAACAAATCAAATACATGGGTGGACCCGTGCAGCCTTGTGTCCATGCCTTAAGCGCCATATCGCCAGCACAGCTTGCTCCTGTCAGGGCCTTTTGCAGCCCCATGAGTTATGTCCTAATTCCAGGCACCTGAAGAAATCCTCCGGTGGCTCAGAAAGGTCAGTTCGCATACTGACTAACACACCTTTAGCTTCCCCACTTTAACGGACTTATTTACGTCCGTCACAGGTAGCTGTATCAAGGCTACCTGTGTCCTTGCCGGCCCCTTCCGTAGCCGAACGGCTGCGGTGGTCACCTGCACGTCGCACTGTTGCTGCAGTACCATGACGATCTCTTCTGATTTAGTGATCTCGTTTATTAAAAGGTACGAAACTGATTACACTCATTCGAAGAGGATATTCTGCTTAGAGGGCTCAAAAAGTCGGTACAAGATCTCGTTTAGGTTTTTCACTTTCAGTGTCGCCTCTGCTGTAAGAGCCGTCTCGTTTTTGGTTGATGGCACTCATCAACCACGCTCCGTCCACTACCTCCCGGCTTGCCGGGGAATTAATCGGAGCTTCCAAGCTCGAGCTGTGTCTTGCTCCTGACTCCTCACTACTCCTTAACGGAGACCTAGCCAAACCACTCCTCGCGAAGGGGTTAGCCTCGCCACCACCACTACCGCTTGATATATTTTTTTGAGTTCATGTTTAATCCCACGAGTCGCACGGGAAAGGAGGTCCACCATGCCTGCGTCCTGCATTAACACGGTAAGGGACGAAATACTGTGGGGGGTGCCCAGGTACTCCACAGGTTCCGTTACGATCGTTCATCTTTTTACCCCTTCGATCGCTCATTCCCCGGCACGGGTCGCTTGACATCTTGATTTAGGATTAGTAGTCCTAATCTTAGCCGGCGACTACGTGGCTGACTTGCAAGTGGGAGGAGGGTTTCGTCAGGGCCCGGGACTGCCCCGTTACCCTTCACCTTACCTTAGGCCGGGGTGGCCTCTGCTGTACATAGTAGCCGCCTCCATTCCACTCGGTCCATGGCTGTTTGTCTCCAGTTCCGCACTCTGCGTAGGGTCCGCAGATCGTCCTCCACTTGGTCGACCCACCCAGCTCGCTGCGCTCCACGTCTTCTTGTACCGGACGGATGACTCTCGAGAACCATTTTAGTCGGGTTGCTATCCGACATCCTGATGACGTGACCCGCCCACCGTAGCCTCCCGATTTTCGCGGTATGGACGATGGTTGGTTCTCTTAGCAGCTGATGCAGCTCGTGGTTCATTCGCCTTCTCCAAGTCCCGTCTTCCATCTGCACTCCGCCGTAGATGGTACGCAACACCTTCCGTTCGAAAACTCCAAGGGCGCGTTGGTCCTCTGCACGTAGGGTCCATGTTTCGTGCCCATAGAGGACCGGTCTAATCAGCGTTTTGTAGATGGTTAACTTCGTGTTACGGCGAACTTTGTTCGATCGTAGAGTTCTGCGGAGTCCAAAGTAAGCACGATTTCCTGCCACAATGCGCCTCTGAATTTCTCTGCTGGTGTCGTTGTCGGCGGTCACCAGTGAGCCCAAGTACACGAATTCTTCAATTCTTCATGTACGTTTCCGCCATCGTCTCAAATTTACGAGCAATAATATCAATATCATCGGCGAAACCAAGCAGCTGAACGGACTTCGTGAAAATCGTCCCACTCGTGTTTATCCCCGCTCTTCTTATTACACCCTCCAAAGCAATGTTGAACAGCAAGCACGAAAGACCATCACCTTGCCGTAACCCTCTGCGAGATTCGAAGGGACTCGAGAGTGTCCCTGATACTCGAACTACGCACATCACTCGATCCATCGTCGCCTTGATCAACCGTATCAGTTTATCCGGGAATCCGTATTCGTGCATAATCTGCCATAGCTGTTCTCGATCGATTGTATCATACGCCGATTTGAAATCGATGAACAAGTGATGTGTGGGCACGTTGTATTCGCGGCATTTCTGCAACACCTGGCGGATGGCGAACATCTGGTCTGTTGTAGCGCGTTCACCCATAAATCCAGCCTGATATTGCCCCACAAACTCTCTTGCAATCGGTGATAGACGGCGGCATAAAATTTGAGAGAGTATCTTGTAGGCAGCGCTCAGTAGTGTGATCGCGCGGTAGTTCCCGCAATCCAACTTGTCGCCCTTTTTGTAGATGGGACACACGATACCTTCCATCCATTCCTCCCGTAATACTTCCTCCTCCCAAATCTTGGTAATGACCCAGTGTAGTGCTCTCACTAGTACTTCTCCACCGTATTTTAGAAGCTCGCTTGGTAGTTGATCTGCTCCAGCGGCTTTGTTGTTTTTCAACCGGCCAACCTCCTCCTCAATCTCTTGAAGGTCAGGGGCCGGAAGTCTTTCGTCCTGTGCACATACTCCTAGATCTGTTACCACGCCACCTTCGGTACTTGCAACGTCGCCATTGAGGTGCTCATCGCACCTCTCGACCACCTCACGCTCGCTCGTGAGAATATTCCCGTGATTATCTCGGCACATGTCGGCTTGTGGCACAAAGCCTCTGCGCGAGCGGTTCAGCTTCTCGTAGAACTTTCGTGTGTCCTTAGCGCGGTACAGCTCTTCCATCGCTTCGCGATCTCGTTCTTCCTGCTGGCCCCGTTACCCTCACATCACATTTTTTCCAACATGTCACAATTTTGCCTGGAAAGAACTTGAGATAATAAACTTTCTCCAAAATTTGTTACCAGTTTTTCATTTGAAATTGTATTTTTTTTTTGCAACTACGCAAGATATTTTATCGGATATAATTGTGAATATCGTATGAATTCGGAAAGAACTTCAAAGCTTACGAACCAAGAGATTCAAAAAGGTTTATGCTGAACATTTGTATTTATATCTGCAAAACATTCTTGATGACATTCAAAAGAATTTTTAACGGAATTCTCGAAAGAATAGAACGATGAATGTTCTAGTTTGTTTGGCTTGAAATTTTCGAAAACTGTTTTTAGAATACATATTCCACGTAGTTTGTAGGGGAGTTATGATTATGGATTACCGACCTGCTCGTAAAACTTTGACAGCTGAACTGATATGTTCGGTTTGCAGCCCAGTCGGCAAATTGAATTTTTATTTTTTACCGAGATTTATGGCGAGCAATCGGTTGTTGGATTCTCAGCGAAATAAATTGCCGACCTCAGCGGTAGAGAGAGTCAGTTAAGGGCTGAAATATCGATATTTTGTGAAAATATGTTTTACGAATGTGTTCGGCATTCCATTTGGCCGAGACCAAATCTAGATTAAGTTTAGGATGAGTCAATTCAAAATAACGGTCACTAGGGTATTGAACCTTGACATTTTCGTAAGTGCCTTATTTTTTAAACACAGATAAGCCACCCATGACTTGTGCCACACCTATCTACTGAATCTACCCTTTTTAGTACACGCTAATAAATATTCATAATCCTCTTCCTCCGATCTTTTCTCTTAGCAATGGCCATCCGGATCAACCTTTGAGACTGATTACTATGAAAATCATCGACACAGCTTTCCGATCTACACTTCTAATGACTACCAGGGCACACCGGCTATGGTAGAAAATATTTACAGACCCACTAACGTCCATCATGGGCCCAACCCTCCGAGGCGAAAAGTCGCGGGTAGTGCCATCGATAGCAATTCGATTATGTTCCGCAGCACGGCGGATGATCTCCATAAATTAGACAACTTGAGCAAAACGGCCATTGAGTCAAGGCAAAGACGAGATCGTAAAAAGATCATCCCAAACTTCTCCCATCCAAACACGGCAGTAGAGCCGGTGAATCGGCTGCACACACCACTAGCCGCCGCAGCAACTAGATCACCTGCCCCGTCACCAAGCGGTTCTTCCAGCCTGTATAGTAGACTGAGCGGCAGCATCCAGAACCTGTTCATTGGTGGCGGTAGTGGACAGCGAGGCGGCCAGTCCGGCTCGACATCGACGGCCGTGCGGACGGGTTTCAGCAAAAGTGAGAACAATTTGAACGAGCTTAGTAGGCGGCGTCACGGGCCACGCGATCGATTTTTTCTGTTCGGTTCGCGAGGAAAAGTGCGGCAGCGACGGGCGAACAATTTCCAGACGAGTGGGGGCGGAAGTTTCTTTACGTACAATTACGACGACGAGGAGGAAAGCCGGTGGAAGAAGTACTTCAGCTTTGGCAACATGCATCGATTGCGGAAGCAAAAACGGAAAGCGCCAAACGAGACGGACGCGAAAAGGTATGTGAATCGTTCAATTATAATTAATTATTATTTATAAAATATTATATAATTATTATTTATAAAAAAAATATTTACGATGATCGTAACATTGAAATACAACCTGTGCCATAATCAGTTGCAGTCAGATGCCGATAACACTAGTTTACAAAATAAAACGAAAGTCATAAACTTCTATCAACGACTGCTGATTGAGAGACCGTGTTTAAGAAAATAACTAGAACATTTTTTGTTGAAAATCGAGTTAAACAGTTTTTAAAAATGTGTAGTTTACAATAATTCAAATATGTATCTTGCGGTGTAGTCAACCAACTTTAAATCGTTTTGAGGGAATGAAATGCTGAATATCATATTTTTCGATCATCTGAAAACAATTTTTGCGTCGAATTGATACAGTGTCGGACAAAACAATAAGACCAGCGGTCCTATTTCATACAAAATGGCCAAGTTTGACGATATGGTACTCGGTTTCTAGTAAACCGATTTGGCTGAAATTTTGACAGCCGACTTCGAATTACGGGAATTTTGATTTGTTTTAAATTGATTGAGTTCTGTTCACTACTTCCAAAGTTACAGATATACGGTGCGACAAAATTCTAACACCAGATTTTTATGATGGTTATTTGTAGCCAATTCAATAAAAATGTCCCCAAGTTTAAATGGCATCCTTAATTTTAGTACTTGTTTATCAATCATCAAGTATCAGATACTCTCAAATATCCTTTGGTGATGGTAATCTGAAAGTGGTCCTATTATTATGTCGTTTCGTATATCTGTAACTTTTGATGTAGTGAACAGAACTCAATCAATTAAATGCAAATCAAAATTCACGTAACTCCATGGCGGCTGTCAAAATTTCAGCCAAATCGGTTCACTAGAAACCGAGCATCAGATCGTCAAACTTAGCCATTTTGTATGAAAAATGGCTGGTGGTCTTATTGTTTTGTCCGACACTGTAGATGTCGAGATATTGAAGAGATAAATGTCATGATTTCATAGACGAACTTCCTAAGGTTAACCTTAAGCAAAATTTAGAGAAATAATGACAATCTCTATGAGAAAAAAGCAGTTTAAATATTATTTCTAGATTTCTGCATGCATTTGGCCAAGTTTTCCCAAGCAAACTTCAAGCTCGTTGAACGCCCCTTGGGCTTCTTCGTGCATTAGTTGTCGCTCACCACGTTCACGTAGTACACGTTGAGTGTGCGTGTCTGGGTTCTAATGACCTCAATGCAACACTTAGGTTAATCAGTTCCGCTCAAATTCTGAACGTAACTTCTGGGAATCCAAAACAACCCCAAGTAACACACTTGTTTCAGAAGAGTCACGGCGGCGCAGGTTTGTGCTGCGCAAAAGTCACTGTAACTTATTTTTAGCAAGTAAGTGTGTGTTTGTTAGAAGTAAGTCACAGTGATTTCTGCGCAACAAAAACCTGCGCTGCAGTAACTCTTCTATGACAAGTGTGTTACTTGTTTTTTGGGGTAAATACTGAAATATGATATGTTGCACGCTTCCTTCTATGTGTTGCGCACAGCTAGTCATTTTCACAATTCATTCAAATGACAAGGAATCGCTTCTTATCTGATGGAAGCTCTGGTTTACTGAAACCATTTTAAACGTAACTAGAAGCAAAAATGACGAATCTTTCCCGTGTTGGATGATGTCCACATGAATAAGATAATTTTTTGCAACACTGTTAAAAAAAATTCAGGGGGATTTCATGGAAAATTCAGGGATGTTTTTTTTTATAAAATAATGTTTATATAGGGTGACATTGGGTATTATCGGCAGGTTCGTTCTCTTCGTCATGAGGGGTTTTTGTCAGCCAAACTACCTGAAACTTGGCCATATAATTCAGCTTAGTTGGGAAGAATTTGAGGCCAACTTCGAGTTAAATAGGTTTCAAAAAACCCCCCAAGACGAAGAGAACAAAACGGCCGAGAATAAGTAATTTCCCCTGGTTCTATAGCATAAATAACATATTTGGATGTAAAAAATCTTAATTATCTAGATTCAGAATGAATTCTACCTGATTTACATCGATTCTATTATTAATAGATTATTATTCTGCTATTAATAGATTATTAGAACAAAGTTGATGTAATACATAAAGATTTTCAATCTGTTAGTTTCCCTAATGTTAACCATGTTTAGAAAGCTCTCAAGCTGTTTCAAAGTTTCAGGTGATATCAGGGATAAACCGACTGGAACGCCCCTGAAACTCCTTGGTATGAACTTGGAACGCCTCATGAAACACCCCTGAAACCCCCAGAAACACCCCTCGGACCCATTCAAGGCGGCCACGAAGCCTCTTGTAAACCTCTAAAATGTTCCTGAAACCCCCTGGAACCCATGGGCCCCATTAACTCCATGGAACACTCATGGAACGCCCTGGAATAACCCTTGGACCTCCTTAACCCTCTATTTTGACACCCTAGAAAATTCAAATCTTCAGCGAAGTTGTCGAGAAGTCTTTTGTTCGTAAATTGGGGAAAATGTTGTTTGTAATTAAACCGTTGCGTGGCGCTTGCATTTTAAATAGACTATTATGTACATTTCTTAGAGGCTGTACATGTATTATGTATTGCCATGTAGTACTTTCTGGGATCACTTCTGAAGATATTAAAAGTACCTATATCTTTTAGAATTTCATTCAGAAATCTCTCCAAGAATTTTCTTGGCGATTCGAACTTGAATTCTGACTGATAATTGTAGTATCGATAATGGGTAAATTAAAACAAAATTTATCACAGACGAACAGACGTACCACTTGGAACAAAATGTGATATAACATATCGTCAGGCAAACATAATCGCCCAATGCTAATTGGTCCCATTGGCCCAATGCTGTGGTCCGCAAACCCACTGAGTAGATGGCGATAGTGAGCAAACGTCAAACAGGAGCAAAAGCGATGCGAGCGCCATGAGCGAGCGATTTGTGAACTACGGAATATATGAATAATCCGTTGAAAAGGGAAACGATGGGAAGTGAGTAGAATGAGACGTCTGTTTGTCTGTGAATTTATTATAACGCACATCCTGAGTGCATTGCTTTTAGCGTTTATACTGGCTGCTTTTATTTTAGCGTGTCTGACAGCTACACTGAAATAAATTTTGTTGTGGAATCTACCGATTCCATAGTAAAATTACTAACCGTACCTATGATTCTCAACCGACAACAAAATCTGTTAAGGTAACTGAAGTATGCTTGAAATTACAATGCATTGTAGTAAATTCAACTGAAAGCATAGTCGTCTCAACAAAAAAAAAAAACATTATTAATTTTTCCAGGACACGCATTTTACAACACAGTATGGTTAAAAATACAATGCTCATTTGTTAAATTAAGATTATTTTTGGTTATGTTAACTGCACTGCTAGTTAAGTTGACAGTGTTTTAGTGGAATTAACTGGAAATTGTTGTCGGTTGAGAATAGGTACCGTAATCCGGGGTATCATTGATCAGCGGGGTAACATTGATCGGCTTGACCCACCTCATGAAATGTTCAAACAAGCATTTCACATTGAATCAGTTTCTACTATGGAATGGTATATCGTAATCTGCTATCATTTAGCTATTAAATGACATGCAATTTATGAAAATTGAATTTCATAAACATTGAATCAAATCGATTTTTCCATAACTGTGTTTCGTAGCGCAATGAGATACATTGTCAAACATTCATGCTTGGCGTGAATACTAGATATAATATGAGTTCGAAATCACTGTATTACTTCAATATGATATCCTAGAGTTGGATTTAATAAACAAAACTTTTATGAAAATGCTATTTTTCAGTAAAATTTACGATTTATTAAAAGTCGACTATCAATTCCTTAAGCCATTGCCTACCTTTAGGCGTTATTCGTGGTTTAGAGGATTTTAATCCTAAAATAACTTAAAAAGCACATTATTTGTAAGAATTTAGACAACATATTCGGAATCAGCGACCCCGAATTTAGTAAGTAAGGGTATTTTCAACACAAATGAACATTGATCACTGACATGATCAATGTTACCCCAAATCAACACAATCAAAAATTAGATTTAAAAACCCTTTTAAACATGTTTTAAAGTTTTACTATACTTTTTCGAGTAGCTTAACACAAACTCAGAGGGCCAGTACTTCTTTTAAAAATATAAAACATGTAACATTTGCTTTAACAAGAGAATTATTCAAGAAAGATCGAAAATTCTGATCAATGTTACCCCGGATTACGGTACGGTTAGTAATTTTACTATGGAATCGGTAGTTTCCACAACAAAATTTATTTCAGTGTAGAGCCAGAATTCTCAGTTTTGTGAATGTTGTCGCGAACGGTTGGGTCACAGACAAACAGACGTCTCACTCTACTCACTTTTCATCGTTACCTATCATATTTAACGGTGAGTTCAAATATTTTGTGGTTCGCAAATCGCTCGCATCGTTTTTGCTCCTGTTTGATGTTTGCTCACTACCGCCGCCTACTGAGTGGTTTGCGTAGCACAGCTTGGTTAGCATTTGGCGATTATGTTTTCGTGACGATGATTTTTATCGCAATTTGTTCCAAGTGATACGTCTGTTTGTCTGTGGTTGGGTGTTAAATCCCACGTGAAAGTGATTCGATTGATGGCGGATCAGCCGAATAGAAATAGGTTAGGTATTTTTGGCTCGGCTTTGACACTGCAATGATCATTCAGGCAAATAATCAGATATTTTTCACAAAGCCCTCAATCCTTTGGAGCCAGAGGGATCAATATGACCCCGGCGATGAAATCGAGCATAACAAATGTATTCGAGGCCAGCGACGTTGCGGCAGCAGTAGCGAAGTTATCCGGCTCCAAAGGGATAGAGATTTCCCATGGAATTGCTCCAGAAATTGTGGGTGAAGATTTCTTCAGTAATCTTCAGATTGTTTGCACAAAATTCTTCTGAAATTCCTCCACGTATTCTTCCGGGTTATCCTTCAAGGAGGTTTTTTTCAGGGAAGGATTACATCGAAGACTATCTTACCAAGAAGACATGGAACTCTGCTGTTTCCCCATACTAACGGCTAGCGTCACCGACGGCACCGCCGCCTGTTGAGATAAGGTGGTACTTTTGTATAAAAGTGTAATAGTGTATCGGTGCTAGTATGAAGACTTACTCACACTATCATGAATAGTTCCACCTTGATCCGTGGGTAGCGCTGCTAACAGTGACTCCCGATTCCCAGAAGTGCTGCAAGTCTCCTTGGTAAAGTGGTCTTCGATTTCATTAAGGGATTCTTAACAAGTTTCTGTGTATCAAATATGATTTCCAAATTTATTTTGCAAAAGTTATACATGCCACAGAATCTTCAAAATATATCTGGTTACGCCCCAAAATAAAAGGTTGAACTCGAATTCATTAGAGTTCCAATCCATGCGTTGAAAAAAAACATCTTAAATTCCTTTTTTGAGGGCCCATATAGCCGAGGCGGTAAACGCACGGGTATTCAGCATGACCATGCTGAGGGTGACGGGTTCGATTTCCGGTCAGTCCAGGATCTTTTCGTAAAGGAAATTTCCTTGACTTCCTTGGGCATAGAGTATCTTCGTGCCTGCCACACGATATGCACATGCAAAATGGTCATTGGCAGAGGAAGCTCTCAGTTAATAACTGTGGAAGTGCTCATAGAACACTAAGCTGAGAAGCAGGCTTTGTCCCAGTGAAGAAGAAGAAGAAGAAGAAGAAGAAGAAGAAGAAATTCCTTTTTTTATCCAAAACCAACAATTAGTCATAACTTTCCGAAATATCAATTAATTAAAGAAACACTTGTCTCTCTCGAACTATGTATTGTCCCACCTTACTCTATAGCACAGACAGACAGACGTAACACTTCGAACATTTTTCGATTCAATTCATAGTCACGCCCGAATAAAACGGTATCATACAATTTCAATACAGTAGACGTTCGGTCGGTGCAAACGGTTTAACTGCAATGCTTTTTAACTGCAAGTCCAGTAAGTGCAACAAATTTGCAGTTATCGCACCGCCAAACGTCAAAATGGTGCGCCATGTTAGCCCTAATGAACAGTCGAATGAATTTTTCGTTCATTTTACGTCAATTGACGGCTTGTTGACACTGTCAGGCGTTGCAGTTATCGAATTTTTGTTCGCTAAGTGAAACGTAAACATGTTGCAGTTATCGAACGTCTACTGTACAGGTTATCATTTTCTGATTATACATGTAATCGTAGAGTGGATCGTACACTAATGATACCATAAATCATATTGATGATAGCACATATGATATTCGAAGTTTGAATGATAGACCGAATGGGTTGTTAAGTATCGTTACCATTCAAAAATGCTAGTTTTCTCGAACAATTTTTTTGCAAAATCATACATGCTACAATCACTTTATCACCATCTTTATGATACTATGAATAATAAAAACAAAACGGAAATATTTCACCAATCTGTTTTACCCACCAAAAAAAAAGGATACTATAGACGTACACCCCTGCGGGCACTGGACACTGTAAACTTTAGCTACGATAACGCGTAACATTGTTTACTTCCACGGCGTTTTTTATTTAGAAAATCGGGAATCGAACCGTTAGATTTCCGTGTTCAAGCTGTTCTAGTAGCTTCACGTGTGGTGCTGACGCACTACACCAAATAGAATCAGTGCTCGCGGTTGATTGAAACCCAGTAACGTTGGAAAGGCGAGAAGCAGCTAGTGTCGGGGAAGAATCGGAAGAATCTTCAGGAGGAAAAAGGAAAATTTGGGGGAATGAAAACAGTATTCTTCTCAACGGATCGACCAAACTTGGACCCGAGCTTTGACATTGGAATCGATGCTGGACTTAATTTAACGACACGGAGGGACGGAGAGTGCACACGGGAATGCATATACCATAACATACCGTCCACGGCATGGGATATTCACATATTCTTCACAAAATCGCGGTAAGACGCTACCGTGTTGATGTTTATTTGAAATATTTTGGCCACAGGTGGGTAGTTGGCCAACTATCAAATTTTGAAAAAGATAATTAAATCGAAGTACGATGGGAATTATCAGAGTGTTACGTCTGTTTGTCTGTGTCTATAGTATCAAACCATATTCAAAAATTCAAATCAATTGATTAGAAATTGACTTGGTTATACCGGCAAGTGTCTGAAACAGGTAAACCTGCCCAAATGGTACAAGACCCTATCTTGAGCATTTAATAATTCAATCGATCAGCGATGCCCCTTCCTCGATAGTGTTGTCTATGTAGGATCGTTCATTCTTCACCAAAGCGGCACAATTCTCCATGCCATCTGATTGTTTGCACAATGCTCAGGTCTGCGACCTTTTCCGTGACTGCTTGCAGCTTCGAGTCCGTGATCTTCTCCAGATCGTTGGTCGATTCGCCGGTCTGCACTTTAATCTCCTCCGTTGTGCTTTCACTGCATTCGACACAGAATTGAAAAAAAAAACCGCTACAAATTGAAATTGTTGAAGGGCAATCTTAAGGTTGAAGGATTCGTCATTGACATAACCGTCATCATCGAAAATTCGAAAGCAGTTTTCTCGTTCAAATCTGAACTTTTCGCAGTGAAAATGTATTCACTGTGTTTCGGGTGGAGAATGGGGTACAGTGAATACATATTCAATGCAAACATTTAAGTTTTGAGCGCGAAAACTGCTTTTGAATTTTCAATGATGACGATTTTGTCAATGAAGAATCCTTCAACCTTAACAAACTTCCTGTGGATATTAATTTTCAACGTCATTTTCACAAGTATTTCTGAAATCCACTAGGTAGGTAATATCGATTTTCTATGGGACACCTAGCTGCAAAGTTTATTCTATGATTATTCAACTTTTCAAGTTGACCTGCATTCATTTTGTGTTGGTTCATTGGTGGAATGCTTGTTTCGCAAACAACAATCGAGCAGTTTGGTATACAATGAATGCGCCTACCGATATGCATGAAGCGTAGCACTATTTGCTCGAAGAAAAAATAGCAGCGCTCTTCATTCGTCGTGCTCTATGATCTTCAGAGAGTAAAGCCCAGTAGAAAATATGCTAAATTAATGGCCTCATAATTAATGGCCTCATAAATTAAACCGCGCATCAAATAGATTACTGGGTTATTGATTCAAATCGATTATTATGCGATGTGAAACCTATTTAGAGGTTAATTGATTTTGGATGTAACTTCTTTATTTTCGTACAGGGAAGTGGAACCATCTTGACAGGGCTCCTATGTTAAGCAGTTTTCGGCTATAACTCAGGCAATTTTGAACCAATTGACACATTTTTTGGTACGCGGTGAGATACGTATAGTATCTAGCCGTGTTCGAAATTTCAAGTCGTTTAGTTTGAAATTGAATGAGTTATAGTGGAAAGTGCCTAAAATGCCAGCCACTGCCCAAGTGGCTCGGTACCCTATACCTAGTTTTATATGTACATTTTCTATGTGTGATGGTTTTGTTTAATATGCCCAAAATACACTTTTAATTTTACTTGAAAACGGTTTGAAGCAAAAATCATATATTACAAATAAAATATGTCCGTTAATTGGCAGAATTAGCAGAGCCAGCAAGTCAGTCAACTCACGAAAACTCAAAATCATATCTCAACATACACATTGCGCTGAATGTTATTTTTATGATTTTAACGTGGATCAAACTGGTGTGGAAGTGTGAACCCATGAGCCGTGCTTCATTCGGGTCGACCCTAATTAGTTAGCGTCCCATGTTCAAGGTCTCGATCCAACACGGCGGAGTTTCCCCCAAATGTTTGATGACGCATTTAACGTGCTGTCTTCTGCGACCTTGCCAGCTACACTTTGTACCAAAACAATCAAGTTGAGGAACACGGTGATCGTCATTCTGGCTTGCTCTTTGTAGCACACCACAACTACAATAGAGTTATAGCTCTCCATGAATCAGTAAGGACTGTTCATTTTATAAAGAGGACAACTTTGCAAGGCTATAAAAGGAAAATGCGTAGTTCAAATTTGAGCAGCCTTGGTTAGTTATTCAGTACATTATATTAACAGATAATAACCATAAATAAATTGGGTTAAAATTATTGAACTTCATAGAAATGTGGCAAAGTGTTTCGAGAGATCAATTTTTCAATTCCCAAAAACTAAAGATAAACACAAAATTTCTGTAAAACATCGGTGTATCGTTTTTAATTGCATAAAAGTGTTTGCCATGCTGCAGCAGTATGAGTGATACATATTCTGGCAAAATATAAACCTAATCGGAATAATGGTTGTTGAGATGTTAAAGTTACAAGTTGGACTCGATTTTCAGAATAAAATTTATTTGTTAATCAAAAATGTATGAAGATATTAAATTTTGAATGTTTTCAATGGATCTAGTCGAAAGTACTAATAATGCAATTTCAAATGCGGAAAACCGCTTCTTGATAGCATTGTTGGCTTGGTTACTGTGCTTCATGGCAGTTACCGGAGATAAAACAGCTTCGTTCTTTGAAGGTTTTTCTAAATAACGATGAACTCTATTGCAAATACAACTTAACAATGATGTCGAAAATAAAAATTAACATGTAGTTATTTTCAAATAAGGTATATAATCACATAGGGTCAGACCTTACTGAAAATAAATAATAATAAGCTTCTCTAGAATCAAAAACTTGCATTTATGGAGCAAAAAGTATGCAATTTTTCATTATGGCCATCATTAAGTATTCAATTTATAATGAAGAATGTACTTTAAAGCATGTTTTTCTTCGGTATCATTTAGAATGCGATTCTCTTCTATCCAGCTTTTTATGCTAACACGAGGGGTGATTCGAATATGACGTTTCTTGCCGACGACCGAATTTCAGTTCAATGCTATCCTAGTAGACTGTTTTAAGAGTTTGTTGATTGAAATGTCAACATTTTTTCACTTGTTTCGTTTCACACCAACAGCGATCCTCAGAGTATTATGAAAAAGTGTTTTAAATTTATTTTGCAGGAGTAATTAATCTAATTTCTGGCTCTTTTTAGGACAATTGCGAGCAGATTAAGGAACAGGTCTACCGTAAATAAATTCGAAGTCTATGAGATCAAAATAGCTTAATTAAACTTGATTCGTTTCACACCAACTGTGATTCTCAGGGTAATTTCAAATGGTATTTCATATTCATTCTGGTGAAAAAATTAATCCCGTTTTTATGTTTTTAGGTCCACTACAAAAGGACTGAACGCACATTAATTGAAAATATGTTAATATACCCTCCTGATACTTTTATCGAATAAATCTAGTCTTGACTATCTTGCACTTTCCATTTGGCGGGTCAAATGAATAAGCGCTTGAACTAATATTTTTAATTTAATGATCTCAAATAGTCATCTAAGATGGAGGAAAAGTCGGTTTCGGTAGCCATATGTATGACGTATGTATTAGCATAGCAGGTCAAGCATGTCTAGGTCAAGCTGATAAAACTAATAAAAAATATCCTCGTAATAAAAAAAATCTGTTTCGATGCTCATGATTTTAATTGTTATGATGCATATTGTTCAGTTTCAAATAATGTATCAAGGTATAACAGGTTGCAAAAACTAGAATCGTTCTTTTGCAGAGTAGATTTGAAACTACGACGCCAAAAACGTTGAAAATGACGAGCCCCCGTGCGTGAAAATTCTCAAAACTGCCCTGGTTTAATTAAGCTATTTTGATCTCATAGACTTCCAATTAATTTACGGTAGACCTGTTCCTTAATCTGCTCGCAATTGTCCTAAAAAGAGCCAGAAATTAGATTAATTACTCCTGCAAAATAAATTTAAAACACTTTTTCAAAATACTCTGAGGATCGCTGTTGGTGTGAAACGAAACAAGTGAAAATTTTTGACACTTCAATCAACAAATTCTTAAAACAGTCTACTAGGATAATATTGAACTGAAATTCGGTCGTCGGCAAGAAACGTCATAGTCGAATCACCCCTCGCGTAAGCGTAAAAAGCTGGATACTGGACAAATTTTGAACTGATTCCGTAGTGTTATTGCATCACTGGACTTAAATAAGTATTTTTTATCAATTTCATTGATAACAAGGCAGCTCACTATATCAAGCTGTATAATGCTTGGTGCATTATTACTGACCAACTATTACACTCTACCTTTAGAAGAATAGTATTAGATCCCAACACATTGAAAAGTTCATGAAAATTTTAAAGTTATGTATGTGGAAAGTTGTGTAGAATTTTGAGAAATGGGGTTTTATTAAGCTTTAACGAAAACCGCTTCAGTTCCATAACTAAGGACAATTTGTATAATGTTATATTTTTCATACACTGTAGAATAGCTAAGGAAATTTATGCAAAAAAAAAGGATAATGATTTTATTGAAAAATAAAAAAGATATCACACAAATAAGGTGTCCTCTTTATAAAATGAACAGTCCTTATGTACATATGAATAGTGAGATCAACCGCGCCGAGCATTCGTAGAGGAAGGGAGTTTACCCACCGCTCAAATAGATTGCTTATTCCTACAGTTAGTGTATGGTGCGTCGCGCCGGTTCAGCGGGGCCCGGTGCGCAGTGAATCGAATAAATTACTAGCTTCTTATTCACTTGAGTTCCGTTGAATAGTTTGCCGGCCAACACATTTCAGAGTTATTATTTTCCTGCTGGGTGTCATATACAACTTGGAATTGTCATCACGATGTGTTCCATGTGGTTATGCTTAAGCTTTCAGATGTTTAGGACCCACATGGATTTTAAACCACACAATAGAGTTTTACCTTTTATCGTATCAATTTTACTGGGTTGCAAATTTATAAGTCGGCATACCACTGTTTCTCACAAGTTCCTACCTCAATGGCTTAAGCTTTTTCGGGTCAGTCGATAAAAAACACCGACAGTCAAAAATTGCGTGCTTATCTCGCACTGCAGCATAGACACTATTAATGTTTTTTCAACAAAATTTAAAAGGTTCATCTCAAGAATCTGTTCAACAAAGAGGTGCGGCTTAAATAGCAGCTGTTTTAGCTGTAGCAGCTGAATATGAAATGCCCCTCTACCGGTACGTATTCCTAAGGTGTCAGTCTCACCACGGTGGATATGGGACATCAGGACTCTGCCCTACGATGCAAACATGCTCCTCGTCACCGTAGAATTGGGTTTCTGCTTAGTAATCCCCGTGCGGGGATATCAAAATCTTAATAAGCTCTATCTAAATCAGAGGAAAATCTAGAAGGATGTTCGAAGCAAATGTGGCGCCATATACGATGAGATCACGCTGCATATCGCAAGGATCCATCGACAGGAAGAGAAAATCGGGCGTCCGTTCATATCGCGACTGAAAGGCACAGCGGTGCAAAGGTCCTTCGTTGAGGAGCTGGAGAATCGTGCTGTGGGTATTCGCGGGAAGGTGGCAGCGTAGAAGATCAATGAACCGTCATTAAGAGCGCCTTCGACGCCACATAATTATGTAGGAAACCAAGCATTGCATTGGCTTTGGCCGTAGCTAAAGCAGTAGATTGGTCGAAATGGAGTTTCGAATTGAGGATCATACTAAGATCGTTGATCGACGAAACTTGCTCCAGAGGTTTGCTAGCTAAGCTGAAGTCAAACCTAGCAGTAGACCGGCGACGATTGAACGAGATCACTGATCGGTATTCATCTGCATACCGTTCGTATCGACACGTGCGATGTCGACGCTCCCATATCACGAACTGTACAACTTGAAACAGAGCATCATGCAACACGTGCAGCCCTCAAGCGATACTAGTGACTGGCCACATTGCCTAATAAAGATTAGATCGAGGTCAGGTTCAGGAACTTCATCCAAACTTTGTTGAGAGCAGCACGAATATCAGCGTCATTAAATGTTATCTTAGGAAGCTGGTGGCTGTATGACGGGACGTCATGTAATCCTAACCCAATGCTAAAAATGCTTTTCAATTCATAGTTCATGCGACGCCGCCAGATGCCGCCCTCCAGTTTACTGCCGAGTAAAACTTTACGTTCAAAGACTCCAAAGGCTTTCCGATGGCAAAGACAAGAGGTGTAATGGATCCTACAGAGCAGTCTCCAGAAAAGCAGGAGATGGCGATAATGAGAGGGTCACCAATGTGTAACTTGTGGGGATAGCAATGTCATTTAGCGTATGTAAGGTTTCAGGTCCGGCCGGAGTTCCGAACTTGGCTTTAAAAGTAGCTGTTGCAGAGGGTCTCGGAATGTTCAAGTCTGCTATGCAGAAATGCCTGGACGAGGGAGTTTTCTCAGAGGTTTGGAAACGGCAGAGCCTGGTACTATTGGCGAAGGCATGGAAACCACCAGGAGACCCGCCGGCAGATAGACTAATATGTTTAATCGACACGGCAGGGAAGGTGCTCGAAAAGATCATTCTCACCAGACTGCGCCAGTTCGGCTTCCGGAAGGCAGGGCCGAGCGTAGACGCTATCTTATCGGTTACAAAGACCGCTGAGATGGCGCTCCAGCGTAAGAGGAATCCCCCTCCGTGACTGTGCGGTAGTGAATCTGAATGTAAAGACGCTTTCAATAGCGGCAGTTGGGCGGCTATTGCCAAGCGCTCCTGCGTTTGGCGATACCCGGGTACCTGTACAAGATCCTCGGAAGTTACTTCAAGCATCGAATAAGAGTTTACAACACAGAGGTGGGTCGGAAATGATTTCACATGACCTCAAGATTGCCGCAAGATTCCATCCTGGGTATGGTGCAATGGAAGGTCATGTTCGACAAGGTGTTCGCGGTGAGAGTGGCAATCGTCAGCTTCGCTGACGACATTACGCTGGTGGTTTACGATGAATCGATCAAAGAAGTGGAATTGACTACAGATCAAAAAAAAAAAAAAGAAAAATTACTCGATCGCAGCTATGGAGAAGTGGATTAGATCCAGGAATCTGGAATAGACTCAACACACAATAGATATAGTGGTTGTTAACAACCTAAAGCCGTAGCAGCAAGTGGTGATCAGTGTAAGCGTTTGCACTATCACTCTGTAGCGCTTCTTTTGGGCTATGGTAGTTTCCGATAGTATCTACATCCTTTTGGTCATGCGGGTTCTCCCGAATGTCCGGTTTGTAGGACACGTATTTCTCATGTGTCCGCGTTTTCACACAATGCGTGACCGCATGCTTGCCACATGCGGGGAAGACACAACTCCCGACAATCTTGTCCAGAAGATGTGTAGGGATGAGTTTGGCTGGAACGGCTATCACCCACATCGTCTTGGAGCTACAGAGGAGGTGGTAAGTGGACTCGAAGAATGGCTAGTTCAGATACGGTATAAGAGGTGGTCCAGGGGTTCGGAGTCGGCTTCGTAGGTCATGCCGGAGCCCTGCGGTCGAAATCGATCCTTACAGCAATTAAGTGGCTGCAGAGGGAACGTCCTGGTAGCTTTGCTGTCGTGACGTCGGTCTAATGGGTTGGATCCGAGCCCCCGGTAAGGGTCGGGAAAGGTGAAGACTCCACTGTCAGCAACCTTCTGGTGCTGATAGGGCCGTAAGGGTAGTGATACCTTCGCTTTGAACAGGTCAGATCTGGTTGAACGTAGGCATCAGTTCTTGACGCCTGTAAAACAGTTGGGCGCGGACGTGGGGTTGTCCCTGCCCGCCTCCCAAGGACAAAAGGAGTGGTGAGGACCACTCGGGAAACTGGCTAACCGCCAGCATGCTATCGTGATTTCCACTACTGTAAACTTATGAGGGAGATATTTTGACTGCTGTGCACTATTTTGTACAGAGTCTTGTTTAGCTACTTACTAACTGTTGGTACTGGTCGCTACGATACTTGTCTCTACTACTTCGTCAAGGGTTGAAAGAAGAGCACGTGATGTTAATGCCGATGTTCCTTTTCAGTTCGTTTGGAATCCAGTTAACATCACCGTGATCGTCATGAGTAAATAATACATTCAATTTATAAAACCTATCTAACAATATACTTTCCTTAATAAGCTTTAAGCTGGTCTTACTGAATTTCACGGGACAACAATAACAATAATAACAACAATAACAACAATAACAACAATAACAACAATAACAACAATAACAACAATAACAACAATAACAACAATAACAACAATAACAACAATAACAACAATAACAACAATAACAACAATAACAACAATAACAACAATAACAACAATAACAACAATAACAACAATAACAACAATAACAACAATAACAACAATAACAACAATAACAACAATAATAACAATAACAACAATAACAACAATAACAACAATAACAACAATAACAACAATAACAACAATAACAACAATAACAACAATAACAACAATAACAACAATAACAACAATAACAACAATAACAACAATAACAACAATAACAACAATAACAACAATAACAACAATAACAACAATAACAACAATAACAACAATAACAACAATAACAACAATAACAACAATAACAACAATAACAACAATAACAACAATAACAACAATAACAACAATAACAACAATAACAACAATAACAACAATAACAACAATAACAACAATAACAACAATAACAACAATAACAACAATAACAACAATAACAACAATAACAACAATAACAACAATAAAGCAATGAAATAATGTAACTGAAAAATGCGTGTATTTTACACTAATCTGTACCAACCTGATATGGTATGAACTTTGACTTTAAACATGAAAGAATTGTTCGATGCAATAATTGTTTTAGAAATATTAGTTCTCTTAACATTACCGATTCTACGACACATATAATAAAATAAAGCTTATATTTCTTATCAATTTAATAATTCTCCTATTAAATTTACGATGCCTCATTATCAAGAAATGTTAGGAGAATGAATAACGTCGCTTATATTAAGCTCGTTCATCCCGCGCACCAGGCAAAAGTTAAGTCATTCTCAAATACTGGAATAATCTTAGTCACGTCCAGTACGGAATGGGTAATTCTACTCCACACCTTTATGGATCTACTTAGATGTCGTCGTCGTCGTCGTCGCGCCGTCTCTATGCCGGTAAAGATTTACTGATGCAAATAGTAGCTAGGTACCTAACTCGCGAGGAGAGCAATCCAACATCGTGGAGCGCCCCGGCGAGACGAAAAGTCAGAGAAGCAGCCAACGCGAGGCTGTAGTACCTCTACACTTGGGATTATATGTATGAAATTTGTTCAACACTGCAGTGCTCTAGTCAGAAACGTTCGTTTCGTGCTGTTTCAGTTCAGTCGGCATCAGGCAGGCAGTTACAGTTGATTGTCGTCGTCGTTGTTGTCGAGTCGTGGTTCGTAGAGTCGATTCAGTCAATCAAATCTCGTTAGATTTTTTGGGGAATCGTGTCGTGGTCGTTCGACGTGTTGATCGCTTTTCCGGCCGGTTCGAATTACCTGTTGGTGTTATTCGCAGTTTATGGTGTGAAAGGTGTTAACCGTCAAGCGTGAAGTGCGAGTTGAAAATTGAATTGTTTTGAGAGCAAGAAGCCCAGTTGAATGCAGTCGTGTTTTTTTGTGTTTTAGAAGGGCAACGTGTAATTAACGGTGATTGTTGGTTGTTTGATGTGCTGCGTCACTTGAGTTACTCTGTATATGGTTGGGTTGCTGATATCTGTGTAAGGAATTCTCAAGAACTCGCATCACCCGAAAAAAAATGCACATTTATGGGAACGGCATGACTCATGCTGTTCATGGTTACAAAGACCAACTTCCCGATCACCGGTTTGATGCCTTTTATCGTTTAACATGATCGTTGCAAGCATGTGGAAGGAAGTTGAAAATTGACCAAAGATGATGTCATTTTGCGAAGAGAGAGATGCTTTCTCCGACTGGCAGACAGTAAACAAGTATCTCTGTGTCCATCATCGAATCGAATCGAAAGGCGAGCCAAAACAGAACGGATAGTCATCTGGTGCACAGGCGTGGGTCAAGGCAACACTTCACAGTGGTCGACTGGTGGTCAAAAGTAAAAAAAAATATCAAGTATTCTAGTGTTTATCTATCCTTACTTCCTTAAATCTCCTAAATATACTAAAGCCACTGAGTAAAAATAGGGAGATCAATTCAGTGGAGTAGAAGCCTTCGCATTTACTGGTAAAATTGGTAATCAGAGTGGAACAATAGTGATAGATAGATACTCACTTTGTACACATGGCTAAAATAATAATAAATTACAAAAGTTCCATAAACAAATCAAAAAGTGCACAATAGTTATTTATGTAACGAGTTGCAAAAAGTTTTTTTTTAGCTCGAGTCGTACATTTATTCAACGAGGGTTGCCGAGTAGAATAAATAGGAAGTGTGTTGAAAAAATCGAGTTTTGCAACAAGTTCCATACGAAATTTTATGCAATGATTTTTTCATTATACAACTCATTTAAGTTTGGACAGCAAGCGATTGCCTATTAAATAGCATTCATAGTTTTTGGCGTCTATTCATTCTTTCTACCATAGTGCTTTGATGAAGTATGTTCAAGATGTTTTGGTGGGAAAAATATAGTTTTTTTATCGCAATTGTTGATTTAGTTGTGGAAATTCTGATATTTTTTATTGCTCGAAAGACAATTATTTGTGTAAAATTTTGACTTATTTAGGCGCTTTTTTATTTCTTTATGGACATTTTATAGTTTATTATTGCTTCCACCCCTATATATTTCTTGGCAATTTTCGAATTATTTATGGAAACTTTTCAATTAATTATGGGGCGTTTGGTTGACTACCTTGTTTATATAGTTGAGTTGAATAGACAATTCAGTTAGCTGGATGTTGTAGGTTACCAGAGAACTTTTTAGAACACTGGACCACAATCTGTAAGTGCAACTAGTAGTGGTCTGGTAACTCGGACCCTAGCAACATTTGGATGATCAATTGGCTAAAATATAAACGACTCATAAGAAAGTGATCATTCTTCATAAATAATTTGAAAAGTTCCAGTGAAGAAACAGGGGTGTTAGCAGTAATAAATAACAAAATATCCATAAACAAATAAAAAAATGCATAAATAAATCAAAAGTTTCCAGAAATGATTGATTGTTGAGCAATTAAAAACGTCAAAAATGCAATGAATAATTCAATTGTTGCAATAAAAAAGCCAATTTTCCCACCAAAAAATTTCGAATTTTCCATAAATAAATTCGATTTCTCCATAACAAATTAGAAAATTCACAACAAAAAAATTTCGAAAAAGCAATAAATAATACAAAAAGTGCAATAAACAAAAAATAAATTATCAATAAATGTCAAAAAAGGAGCAATAAACGTAAATGCATTTTGAGCCAAAAAATATGTAGACCATGCGGGGCTGCCGCATAGAGAATTGAGGAACTGAGGCGGCAGAAGGCCGCCGCAGCTTCCGATATCCGATGCACCGCAACTGCATCGATTCAGTTCTAGGCAATCCACAGATCCAAGAATTTGCCCGGTGTAATGCATAGATGTTATCCCTTTTTTAGGTCGGACGAGCGATAGCGAGTTCGGACAGCAAGCAATTGCTAGGTAAATTGCAATCATAATTACGCAAGATTTTCAGTCGTTTCAGTCATAAGTGCGATTCAGCATTTCACTGTCTCATACTTTCCTGCATTTGTTTTTCATGGGTAATTTCGTCATTTTTTATTGCATATTTTGAATTTTTTTATTGCTTTTTCGATACAGGCGTACTTCGATAGTACCTACGTACCCTCGATAGTGCGTACCCTCGATAGTGCGTACCCTCGATAGTACGTACTTTTTGCCTCGATAGTACGTACACCGAAATTTAATTAATTTTTAATCTACAAAAATGAGTTTGAATAATTAGTAGACGTATAGCAGAGACTCCGATACCACAGCGCAACATTTTTTTTTGTCTCAAGAGCAAACTTATGTGTCTCCGAAGGATTTTGGGCCGCTGAATCCGAATCCGGGCTCAGATTTGCTCTAACACGTCACAATTTAGAGCTATACCTCAATTTATAGGGCAAAATATGCGATTTTGGGCTTTTTTGACTGCAAGCCATTAAGCAAGGAAATATTTTTTTTAAGCAATCAAAAGGTTAATTGGTCAATTGACACCTAAATTAATTACTCATACAAAATATTTCGTTTTACCTTATCAAATTTTATAGATTTAAGCATTTTATGTTAGTATGAAAACTTGCATGCAACTTTTGGAGGGTGACTTGTATGGGAAATATCGTACCTAACATAAATCGCTTAAAACTATCAAATTCGATTTGGTAAAACGAAATGTTTTGCATGAGTTGTTAATTTAGATGTTAATTGACCAATTAACCTTTTGATTGCTTAAAAAAAATATTTCCTTGCTTAATGGCTTGCAGTCAAAAAAGCCCAAAATCGCATATTTTGCCCTATAAATTGAGGTATAGCTCAAAATTGTGACGTGTTAGAGCAAATCTGAGCCCAGATTCGGGTTCAGCGGCCCAAAATCCTTTGGAGACACATAAGTTTGCTCTTGAGACAGACAAAAAGTTATTTTTTGTTACGCTGTGTACTATGAATTTGTGTTATGCAGACTCCTATAACACGGATTTTCATTAAGCAGTTTTAAAATATACGGAAATGAAAGGCATGAACCGATATGTTTGATGTAATGATTGCAGTATTATTCGCTTTACAGAGATATTTTCTGCCAGTCATAATATCTGGCATCATCATTCTGGTGTTACATCCCAACTGGGGAGGACTGCTTCTCAGCTTAGTGGTCTATAAGCATACGTATATGTACGTTGTAATAAAATAAAAAGGCACATGATGGCTCTATTTTGTGTGGTAATAAAAAAAAACTATATTTCTCGGCGAAGAATGCTCTCCAAAACATGAATAGAACCCATCAAGTTACTTATCCAAACAATTGATTTCAGTTCACTTACTTGTTATTTTTTTTTCGTTTTCCAACAATTAACGTTTTACAATATTTGACAGTTTTCCATGAGTTTGGAAATTTTAACAACTTTGAATATCGTAGGGTACTGCAAGCCGCCGTTGCTAAGGAACATTTTCTTAGTTTTTGACGTTTCGTGGCTTTGTTGTTTACGATTCGGACTTTAAAAAAGCGTCAGCTTTCGGATTAAAAAAAAATCGCCAGCTTATCATGAGTGGTTGGATTTAATTCAAAATGTGGGGTATGCGTGCGTGTGCTGATTTATATTTTGATGGTGGCATGGTGGCTCACCTCATGGAGTTCCTTCTGGGATTCCACAAGAATTCCATCCGGGACTCCCCTTGTGATTACTCCACAAATTTGTTCCAGAGATTTCTTCTGGGATTCCGTAAGCTCTTAATGAGATTCTTCCGGAAGTTTATTTAGGATTCCTTCAGAAGTTCCCTTTGGGGTTTTCCAGGATTTTTTTTCGAGATTCTGAGGTTCCGTCTGAGGTTCCGTCAAAAGCTCCTGCCAGGATTGTTCCAGGAAGTTCCTTGAGATTGTTGGATTTCTATAGAAATTCATTCTGAGATCCTTCAGCATTACTCCTTCTTGGATTACCTTAGTCATTTTTTACTGAAACCACAGACAAACAGACGTCTCACTCCACTCACTTCCCATCGTTTTCCTTTTTAACGGATTATTCAAATATTCCGTAGCTCGCAAATCGCTCGCTCATGGCGCTCGCATCGTTTTTGCTCCTGTTTGACGTTTGCTCACTACCGCCATCTACTCAGTGGGTTTGCGTACCACAGTATAATAAACATTGGGCGATTATGTTTGCGTGACGATGATTTTTATCGCATTTTGTTCCAAGTGATACGTCTGTTTGTCTGTGCTGAAACTCTTCCAGGTATTCCTTCCGTGGTTTCTCCACAAACTTATTCCAGAATCCCTCAAGGATTTATGTGGTTCTTCAGGAATCTATAACTAAGTTGCTTTTTGCTGTGTTTATTCAAGGAAATCTTACAGGAACTACATAAGGAATTCCATAAACAAAATACTCCAAAAAATTCATAACAAACTCCTCAAGGATTTCCATTACAAACATCTGAAAAAACTCCAGAAGGGTCTGTCGGAATTCCTGACGAAGCTCTTGGTAGAAACCAAAAAAGAGTCCCTAGATGATTCCTGGAAAGAGTTCTCGAAGAAATCCCGGAATCAGTTCTGAATAGGCTGACCAGATTTGTCCCGTTTAAATACGGGACACATTTCGGAAACTCAACAAAAAGAAAGTCAATGTCCAAAAACAGAACTGCATGTTATTAATAATGCTATTTCAGCTAGAAAGAACGAATAATTGAATCAAAAACGTTAACTATGCTTCAATGACGAGTTTTTTGAAAATTTGGTTGTCCCGTTAAATACGGGACGGATGGTCAGCCTAGTTCTGAAAGAATTTCTAGAAGAAGCTCTAAAAGGAATCCGGGAAGAAGTTCCTAAAAAGTGATTACTGACAATCACCCAGAAGAAATTCCCGGAGGAATCTCGGAAGGAATTTCCGAAAGATTCTTGGAAAAATCCCAGAAAGATAACCTGGTGAAATTATTGTAGCAATCCCAGAAGGAATACTTGAATAAGAAGTAGCTCCCGAAAAAAAAAACCGGAAGAAGTTCTTGGAGGGATCTCGAAAAAGCTTTAAGAGGAATACTGAAGGAAGTTCTTGTCAGGGATCTTGTAGGATTTCTGAAAGAGTTTCAGAAGAAATTCCTGAATAATTCCCGGAACATACTCCGGGAAGAATCTCGTATGAAATTCCAGGAATAAATCTTTACGTATTGTTGCAAGGAGTTTCTGAAGGAATCTCGGTAAGAATTTCTGATACAATTTCCGAAAGAACTCCTAAAGAAATTCTGGATTAAGTTGCTAGAATTTCCAGGATTACCATCTGGAAGCCCAAAAATATAAATCCAGAGACATCCTAAAAGAAACTATTCGGAGAATCTCGGATGAAATGCCTGGACGATTCCGGGGACTACTTGAGAAATTCTGGGAGAAATCTCTTGAAGTCCGAAACGTAAACCAGAAGGTCACAAAACGTCAAAAACTTTTAAAAATTCCAAATTCTTTAGCAACCGCGGCTTGCATTGCCCTATAGGCTGTACTAATTCAATTGTTTCTGGGTGAACCTGAATTGTGAGATTCGGGGAAAGACATTTCGCTTTCTCGCTTGCTTGAAGGATTTCATCAAGTTACAAGTTTCTTACAGTTCCTCCAGGGATTATTTCTGGGATTCCTTAGGGATTCTTCCAGTTTTTTTTCTGCGAATCCTAATAAGATTCCAGGGTCTCTTTCAGATATTTCTCCTTCCGAAACTTCACCAATAATTTCTTCTGTAATACTTTCAGGACTTCCAGGATTTCTTCAGGAATTTCTTCCAGAATACCTGCAGGAATTTTGTTCCAAGATTTCTCCATGAATTCATTCCAAGATTCCTCCAGAAATTCATTCCGAGATTCCTACAGGAATTCTTTCTAAGATACATCAAGTAATATTTCCTTGAATCCCTCCAAGAGTTCCGGGATACCTCTAGAAATTAATTCGCGTAAAAAACTTGAACTCTTGGAGGAGTCCTAGAAGGAGCAATGTTCAGAAGATTTTGAAAATATCACGACAATAAATATTGCACGAGAAAATACATCTAGAATGTTTCTATAACAAGATATAACCGATCTAGACCGATTTAATTATATCTAGACCAGTTTGGATGGTCATAAAAGATAACTCAAATAAAATCAATATACACTGTGGTGCATAATTGATCGGACAAACGTCGATTTTCATACAAAATGGCCATGTTTGGGATGTTGTAACTTTGGTTTGCGTTGATGGATTGAGCTCAATTTTTGACACGGAGCTACCGATATGCTGAGTTACATCGAGATCGCTGTAACAAAATGACCCCCATCGCTTTCTACACAATTCTCTATCGGATTGTAAAATCACTGATTGTCTGCAGTATGGAGTATGCTTACATTTTTGCGTGCTAGAAATTTGTTAATGAAAAACAATTGAAATAATACAGAAATTTACACGTTCTTATATTCACGTCAAGTGTAGTATGTCTTTCTGTGTACTTTACCTGTCATGAGCAGCATGAGCATGAGCATGAGCATGAGATGACCGTACAATTCGTAGTTGCTACTCCGTTACTGACCAGAACAGTCAACATTGCACAGGGAACTAAATGGATGGGGCCTGGGTGTAGCTTTCCATCCTCAATGTGCAATTTGGAAGGTTCAAAACTTTATATTGTCAGTACCGGCGCCGGCCACGTCCTTACGGTCATCGGGGAAGGGAAGGAATGTTGGTGTGGCATCCGTTGCTACTAGAGACCGTGTGTACCTCCGCATCCCCACGGTTGTCACAGGAAGGAAGTTTGTTACAAAGGAAGGGAAGGGATAGAAAGTTACATAGATCTGGATTCACATTGGTAAATGATGTGAGCTATGCAACCCTTGATATGGTTTAGTCTTCAGCCAGCCGGCTGTCGGAAGAATACAATAATTTTATTGTATGTTTGTGTATTAAATTTAATTGTATACCGGGTATAAATATTTTTTAAACCACGCTTATGTCGGATCCACTCGTAATAACGCACGTTTTAAGCTTATCGTTTCTCAGTCAGAAAATAAACTGTATGCAACTCCGTTTAGTGTTACTGCCAATGCTGAAAAACCAAAACCCGCGCCGTAGCTTTACGAGTAAACTGGACAACTAAACAACAAGAATCGTTGCTTTTGAGTTTTATCTATGTTCTTGTATTACTTTTTTTCGCGTTCCCGTGTTAATAAGATTGGGATAATAAAACCGTTGTACATATTTATTATCCGCGAATGTTCGCAACGCGTAATATAAGTTGAAGGTGTGATGAACAGAAATACATTATCGTAAATGTTCGAAAAAAATATCGAAATTATGGAACTCGGCACGAATAAATCGACGCGGAAAACGTGGTCTACTTGTCACTGTATCGTACGGTAATCTTGACCTTTCTAAAGAAAGAGATACTTCGCCGTTTTGATCGCTGATTGCCTGCTTGTAAATCTGAAATAGAAAAAAGTATTAAATTGTGATACGTTCTCCACTGTTATATTTTTGTAAATTGTTATTTATATATAGTTTAAATTTACCTCCATCCCTCTGAAACAAATAGTATATAAGCAATGAAAAACAAATAGAATAAAATAAATAAATAAATAAATAAATAGTGTAAAAAAGTACACCAAATCTTGATCCTGGAATGTTCCTGCATTTAAATAAACCAGGCTGGAAAATAGCAAGATCAAAACTTGAAATGGTAGATCTTACACCGTAACGCACCATTCCAAGGTGATCTACCCACGTTACGGGTTTTTCTGTGTACTTTACCTGTCATATCGATTTAGGAATCAACGAGACGCATAGGTCGAAGGCCATTGCGATTTCGCCTTCTCGTGAAAAGAACAATAGATGTTTTACTCGGATTAACCGAAAGGCCATATTGACGACACCAACCCTCAACTACCTGAGGGGCGTTTTGCATCAGGTCGAAAAGGGTGCTGGCTGATACACATATCAACGAACAATGTTATGCCGTCATCGGCAAAGCCATAAGTAGGAAAACCGCTTTTATTGAGTTGCCTCAATACAGCCACTACACAGCTATTCAGACACGAATGCCACATCTTCTATGTATATAAAAATGAATTTCTGTCTGTCTGTCTGTCTGTCTGACCCTTATGCATTCGGAAACTACTGAACCGATCGGTGTGGAATTTTGTATGTGGGTATTTTTGGGCCGGGGAAGGTTCTTAGCTTTGTGTGGGGTCTCTCCGGTATTTGAAACGGGGGGCTCCCATACAGATAACTTTGCGGGCCATCCCTATGAAACTGTTTGTCAAAAAACACAGTAGGCAGGCATTACGACGATTGCCGGGACAGTTAGCATTAATAATAACTACACAGTAGAGTGGGTCACCCGTTATATGGGAAAATGGAAAATTTGATGAAATCCCATCAGATCAAAGCTTTTTAGGTTCTATTTCAGAACCCAAATAACTGTGCAAAATTTGGGCACGATCGGTTTGTCCACGTTTTGCGCATCGTGTTTGAAGTTTGTATGAAAAAACTAACTTTTTTGCATTTCTCTCATGAGAAGCTCGAATTATTCTAAAACCATGTAACCGTTAATTTTAAAACATAGCCTAAAGGGCATTGAAAAATTTTGTCGAAGACCGCGAAGAAATTCGGTAAAAGTTGCTAACTTTACCGATTTTTCCGGTAAAACAAACTTAACAGTTGAGATTTTGGTAAAATGTTACCAGAGTTTGTATAAAAAAAACTTGTGCGGCTAGATCGGTGCTACAAGAAAGTCAAATGACTATATTTAAGGACAAACGTCTTGAAATCCCACTTGAACTCAAACGCACAAATCTCAAGAAGCAAACTTCAAACAACAGTGCATTTTATTATTCTGTTCTTGCTCACTTGAAATAAGCTTAAAATAAGAAGATCAGGTGCGCTGGTTTTGTAGGTGCCAAAGTCGGCCATTGTGGCGGTCATTTTGGGATCCTTACAAGTCTGTCCTTAACTCTATTCCGCAATCCTCAAGAGGGATGAATCAGAACATGATCCCTCCACTCCACAATAGTTTTTTTTCTTCACCAAGTGGAGTACTAAGATAATATGACATTGACTGCGACACTTGTACATTTGTGACCACATTTTGGATCACTGCGACTACTGTGCATCGGATCGGAAGCGGAACGCCTGCGCACTGTTTCGTGTGTTTTTTTAGTATACCTACGAGTTGTACTCGAGAGCTTACCAGTGAAATTGCATCTAAAAGCATTCCACTCCGGTTCCAGTGCAGTGTGTTGGTATGTGGATGTTTCTTTTATTTTCTGTTTGATGGCAAATGTGTTAATATTTTTTCCTATCTGGATCATGCTAATTAGTTGCGCAAATTGAACCGGTAACCGTTGCAAATCGAACAGAAACGCTTTGATGGCGGAAAAATGACTATTTTTTCTGCTTGGAGCACGTGTTGCTTGCTGGTATGACTAAATTGTCGAATGATCGTGAAACAGGGCGTCGTCGTCGTGCTGTTGGTTGATTCGATAATTGCCAAAGAATTGAACTCCGATGTCATTAGTAATCATGTGATGAGACTGTAGTTAAGTTTCAGTTGGTATTGGATCAAATGCGGTATCAAATAATCTCACAACTTCTGATATCCAGCAAGTGTTCGCCAAACTCAAAGACACAGTTCTGCAACGGAGTCTCTCGAAGTCGCATGACAATCATTCTGATTGTATAAGTTCTCGCTTTTTCCAAACCATGCCAGGCCTCGGAACTGATTCCTATGGATTATTCATAAATCACCACGATGACTGTAGTCTACAGTAGCTATGTAGCACTCACGCAATTACAGCAGCGAAACAATGCGGCATCTCAGTTATGGGCTACCTGATCGCGCACTTCTATGCGATCTAGGCGGTTTAGAATTTGAAATTTCCTGCACGATAGTACACACCTATAGTATCACCACTGACTGTAGTATTGTTACTTGCATCTGATGGTCAATTACGTTCGATGAGGGTGCGGAGATGATAGAGACTGACCTTCAATTACTGCAAATTTGCTATCAGTAAAAATACGGCGTAGAGTACTTACATGTATTGAGAAGTTGTTCTGAACACTGAAACTTGTGATGATTGAACTTATCTTTTCTCTGGTTTACAATTAGTTACACACATTCTTTTTTTTTTAATTTTACAATGTAGTGTTGGAGAAACTAATAAAAAAAGCCTTTAGTTGATTTATTTACAAAATATTCTGCCTGCCCAAAGTCGCTTGATCTCCGGTTGTCTGCAATCATGCAACATACAATCAAATCACATTCATTCATGTAAGGCAGTTGGTATTTACCAATGTAGTATCCGAAACAAACGATTCAACTGTATTATGAGAGTTTGAAGATCGTTGTAAAAAAGTATATGGAATCCTGGTTTCAAATATACAGAATGGAAAACGCGTAAAACAAGAGAACAGTGTTGAATTATGTTTACATGAATAAACTTTGAAAATTGACAACTTTCCGCTAATTTAGATACCCTTCAAATTTTCTGATGAGTTTTTTTTCTATCAATCATATATGTAATAATGTATGTACATAATTTCAAAGAAGCTGGAAACCAAATGGAGGCGCATGGTTGTTGATGCCTTGTTGATGTTTCCCTTGCTTACCTGAATGTTTTCTCACGTGAAAATGTCCACACGATAGGGTATCTAGATGTGTTGCAAAGTTACTGTTTGCACTTTGAATGACCTTAAATGATGTTTTATCATTCAAAACCCCAGAAAAATGACGTTTGCAACTAAATTCCTTTATTTCTTGCATCATGAATGGTTAACTACCGATGGCGTTACAAATGGAGGCAAACGAATGGAAGAAGCATTGCATCCGTCATGCATACTGCTGGCTGCCATGAGTCACAGTGTGGTGAACCCCATTGCATTGATGATTGAATCTTAAGTTTGCAGTAGCTCAGACGTTTCGTTCACTTCGTTATAGAACAATCTCAAAAAATACGAACACTATGTTCATCACCTAATGTTTTAGTTATAACAATAAAAAGGCATTCGATTTCAGTTTTTCAATGGGCATTTATAGAGGATTTGTCATACGGTGAAGACCGGCTGTTGAACGGCCGTCGATGAAGCCAACGTAACTTCCCTTCTTCTTCTTCTTTGTGGCTCGACGTTCGCATTGGAATTTGGCCTGCCTCTCTTCAATTTAGTGTTCTTAGAGCATTTCCACAGTTATTAATTGAAGGGCTTTCTTTGCCTGCCATTGCATGAATTTGTACATTGTGTGGCAAGTACAATGATACACTATGCCCAGGGAGTCGAGAAAAGTTTCCCAACTGGAACGGGAATCGAACCCGCCGTCTCCGGATTGGCGATCCAAAGCCTTAACCACTAGACTAACTGGAGACCCCGGGGACTGGGGGAGGTAACTTCCCAGCCGCTGATTTGTTGTTTTAGAGCTGGTAGATGGTATCTTTAACTCTCCTCAGCGTGGAAGATGTTTCGTTTTCGTTATCTGCTACATCAACGTAGTAATTTTCTCCGTTGCCTTGATTCGCCGTGCCTATATTCTCTTTGCTATACAGGTGCTCGTCGAGATGCTGCTTCCACCTTTCAATCACCCCACGTTCATCTGTCACGAGGCTCCCGTGACTGAGTTAACTTTGTTTGCCATGGAGTGGGGGTCATAAATTGAAAATGGCGCAGGGCATGATAGGAAAGGCTTTTGTGCATAGCATTCCAAATGAGGAAACTTTGTTCGCGAGAACAGGTTTTACCTCTGGTTGTCTGAGATGGAACCAAAGAAGGCTTGCAACAAGTTTTAGGGGGGTTTAAGAGGATCCTGGAACCCGATCCTTTTCAGGGGCTCACTCTAGGGAGAATTAGAGTTTCAGGTGGTTTCAGGGGGTTTCAGTTACGTTACAGGAGTGTTCCAACGAGTTCCTCGGAGAACTTTCCAAAAAGTCTCAAAGGGTGACAAATGAATTAAGGAGATTCGTTATCTGCTACATCAACGTAGTAATTTTCTCCGTTGCCTTGATTCGCCGTGCCTATATTCTCTTTGCTATACAGGTGCTCGTCGAGATGCTGCTTCCACCTTTCAATCACCCCACGTTCATCTGTCACGAGGCTCCCGTGACTGAGTTAACTTTGTTTGCCATGGGGTGGGGGTCATAAATTGAAAATGGCACAGGGCATGATAGGAAAGGCTTTTGTGCATAGCATTCCAAATGAGGAAACGTTGTTCGCGAGAACAGGTTTTACCTCTGGTTGTCTGAGATGGAACCAAAGAAGGCTTGCAACAAGTTTTAGGGGGGTTTAAGAGGATCCTGGAACCCGATCCTTTTCAGGGGCTCACTCTAGGGAGAATTAGAGTTTCAGGTGGTTTCAGGGGGTTTCAGTTACGTTACAGGAGTGTTCCAACGAGTTCCTCGGAGAACTTTCCAAAAAGTCTCAAAGGGTGACAAATGAATTAAGGAGATTCGTTATCTGCTACATCAACGTAGTAATTTTCTCCGTTGCCTTGATTCGCCGTGCCTATATTCTCTTTGCTATACAGGTGCTCGTCGAGATGCTGCTTCCACCTTTCAATCACCCCACGTTCATCTGTCACGAGGCTCCCGTGACTGAGTTAACTTTGTTTGCCATGGGGTGGGGGTCATAAATTGAAAATGGCACAGGGCATGATAGGAAAGGCTTTTGTGCATAGCATTCCAAATGAGGAAACGTTGTTCGCGAGAACAGGTTTTACCTCTGGTTGTCTGAGATGGAACCAAAGAAGGCTTGCAACAAGTTTTAGGGGGGTTTAAGAGGATCCTGGAACCCGATCCTTTTCAGGGGCTCACTCTAGGGAGAATTAGAGTTTCAGGTGGTTTCAGGGGGTTTCAGTTACGTTACAGGAGTGTTCCAACGAGTTCCTCGGAGAACTTTCCAAAAAGTCTCAAAGGGTGACAAATGAATTAAGGAGATTCGTTATCTGCTACATCAACGTAGTAATTTTCTCCGTTGCCTTGATTCGCCGTGCCTATATTCTCTTTGCTATACAGGTGCTCGTCGAGATGCTGCTTCCACCTTTCAATCACCCCACGTTCATCTGTCACGAGGCTCCCGTGACTGAGTTAACTTTGTTTGCCATGGGGTGGGGGTCATAAATTGAAAATGGCACAGGGCATGATAGGAAAGGCTTTTGTGCATAGCATTCCAAATGAGGAAACGTTGTTCGCGAGAACAGGTTTTACCTCTGGTTGTCTGAGATGGAACCAAAGAAGGCTTGCAACAAGTTTTAGGGGGGTTTAAGAGGATCCTGGAACCCGATCCTTTTCAGGGGCTCACTCTAGGGAGAATTAGAGTTTCAGGTGGTTTCAGGGGGTTTCAGTTACGTTACAGGAGTGTTCCAACGAGTTCCTCGGAGAACTTTCCAAAAAGTCTCAAAGGGTGACAAATGAATTAAGGAGATTCAAGCTTAGACGTGTGCGCCGAGGCTCTTTTCACCGGCGGCGGCATATAGGGTTATTTGAGACAGCGGCGGCGGCGACGTCAGCGTCACGTCGTTCACCCTATTCGGCGGCGGCGGCGGCGTAAACGGCGCGACCAATTTTTTTGTTTTTGATTTAAATTCTAAATTATTTTTTATTTTGAGAGCAGATTTTTCTTTCAAAAAAATCAACAAGTAATAATTTGTTTTTTTTTTGCACCAAGGTTATGGTTTGGGGGAGTTCACACTGGAAGATCATCAATTGTATCAATTATATGAATCAGAAATTGAGTTTTGAGTTTTAAAGAGATGTCATTAGGGTGTCATCCAAAAACTTTTTGGTACGATTCCTCTTGACATAACCAATATTATTCCAGGAATTTCTCTGAGATTGTTAGGCATTTCTTTCAAAACAAAAAAAATATAAAATTTTGAGGATTCCATAATGTTACCCATATAGAACTCAAACAATCAGGAATTTTACGAGCCGAAGACTCAAAACAAATATCTACAAAGAAAACCAAATTTTGGAAAGTATTTTTTTGAAAATTTTCCTGAAATTGTCTAAATAATCAATTAATGTCTTCATATTTGTAACACGGGGCAATTATCCAGTTTTTTATTTAGAAACTTATTTCTCAATATTTTTCACAAATCGTCTGAGTAATCAAAATATGTTGATAAAGGACTATGAAGCCTTAAACAAAAAAAAAAGAGTTTCTTGGATGAATCCTGAAAGAGTTCCTGAAGAAATTCTGGAAGCAGTTTCTGAAAGAATTCCAGAAGAATCCCAGCAAGAGTTCTCAAAGAAATACTGGTAGAAATTTCTGAAGAAATCCTCGAAAGAGTCCCTGAAGAAATTGCAGAAGCAACTCCTGATATAAGGCCAGAAGAAATTCCCGAAATTTTTGAAGCAATCCCAGAAGTAGTTGCTGAAAGAATCCCGGAAGGAGCTTCTAACAAGAATCCCGGAGAAGTTTAAAGTGGAATACTGAAAGAAGTTCTTGTAGGATTCCTGGAAGGATCTCAGAAAGAATTCGTGAAGAAATTCCAGAAGGAACTCCGGGAGGAATCTCGCATGGAATTCCTGGAAGGAATTCCAGACTGAATTTTTGGAAGGGGTTTCCGTAGGAATCTTGGAAGGCATTTGTTATATAATCCTCGAGGGAACTCCTGGACGAATCACCAAAGAAACACCGGGTGAAATTGCTGGAATTACCGGGTTTATTTTTCATAAATACCTTCTGGGAATAAAAAAATCAGAAGACCATTCCTAAAGAAACCATTGAGAATCTAGGATGGAATGCCTGGAGGATTCCCGAAAATCCTGTAGAAATCCCGGAAGAAATCCCTTGAAATTTCTGAAGGCAAATTCAGAATCCTGGATGAACATTTGAGAAAACTCATAAGGGATCCCAGAGGGAACTTCTGAAGGTACCTAAAACAAATCACAGGTGGAGCTCCATTAGGAATCTCAGAAAGAAATCCTAGAAGAATTCTTGAATAAATTTGTGGAGAAACCACGTAAGAAACTCACAGAGGAATCTTAGAAAAAAATGCTGGGTAATCGTATATTCCTGAAGAAATCTCGGATTTAATTTCTAGAGAAATTCCGGAATGAATTTAGGCACTTCTGTAGCAATCTCAGAAGATATCCCCGGAAAAGTTCGAATAAGGTAATGATTTTTTTACAGTATTAGTCGATGAGTTTAACAAACATTTATGGTTTAGCTGCCCGACTGCAAGCAATATCATCAGATTCATCGCACTTACCATAGTAGAGAGGTAAACTGCGATTTTCATACATGGTTTTATGGCATAAAATGAACAAAGCTAAACAATTAACGAAGAAACAAAACTGATTTTCTCATTAAAACTATCTTTGGTATACATAATCTCGATAACCGAAATAGAGGAGCATACTAGATTTCCTTATTAAGACAAAATAGTTTTTATTCAATGTATGTCATCGTGTTGCAAGTAACCCCGTTTGACGGTATGGCGTTTTCTGATCGGCGTGGGAATTTTTGTTCGGCGGCGTGGAAAAATGTAAACAGCGGCGCGCCGGGTCATTTCGAGTGGCGGCGGTGGCGTGGAAAAAATGTCGGCGTCGGCGGCAAGGCAGCGCACACATCTAGTCTCAGGGTCCTCTGAAACCCATGAAAATATACCCCTGGTTTGCAACGACTATAGGGGCTTTTGATGGAGTTTCAGGGAAATTTCGAGGGTTTCGAAAAGTTTCAGGAGCGTTATAGAGATTTTCGGCTCCGAAGGCATTTCAGAGGGCTTCGGAAAATTTTCAGGGGTTTCAAGGGCGATAGTGGGGGTCTGAGGGGGCATCGGGGGCAGACATTTCGGAAAGTTTCAGATGAATCTGTGCATGTTTCAGAATTGTTATAGAGGGTTTCAAAGACGTTTTTGGAGGTTTCAAAGGGTTTCATGGAAGTAACAGGGGTTTTGAAGGATTTCGGTTTCTTAGGCATTTCAGAAGGGGTGGGGAAAATTTGCTGCGAGTTTATGAAGCGTTACAGGGTTTAAGAGCGTTTCAGGAACGTGCAGTCCTCCTCACTGAAACCTCCTAAAACTTCATTGAAGACCTCTTGAACCCCTCTTGAACATCCTGTAACAACTTTCAAACCCGGGCTTTTTTAACCGTTATGTGGCCGGCAAACTTTTTGCTTTTTTCTACACCATGTATTTTAATTGGGTACCCTGCCGGCCACATAAGGGTTAAACTCCCTGGGTTGCGTTGCCATAGTGACTGTTATTATGTAATACATTTTCTTATAAACGAAATACTGTCTCAGTACCAGTACTAGTACCAGCGCATCTTATGTATGCAAGTCATAAAAAATGCATAAATCAAAATGGTATAACAAAACCCTGCATTTATTCTTAAATGCTTTTCATAATTTACTGCTATATTATCCACTTGGTCACTACGTGAACGATTACAATTGACAGCTGCACTTACACTTTGTACAGCGCCTAAATGTATTCTAATCTAATTCTACTTTATCTTTAACTGGTTGCCTATGTGCTGCTTTCTGTTTCTACTGTGTCCATGGTAGAAGGGAGAGCACGATGATGTTGATATGTGGCTCTTGTCCTCTTTCCAGCTAGATTGGGGATCCATTACAAGTTGCCGTTCGCCGATATCCAATTATCTGGGTCCGTTAGAACTATAGCTCGCTCAGAAGAGGGTCAGTGTCAGCCACCCAAACAACACACTTTGTTATAGAGAAGTTTCCCATACTTTTCAAAACATTTGCAGTCATGGAATAAAGATGCTGTAATATGTTTCGTGACTTTTATATGACCGAAAAAGAGCCGACCGAAAAATGTCTTCTGCAACAAGTTTTTGTTGTTTAAAAGTTTTGATGTAACTAAATTAAAACAAACAAAAATGTTAGCAAGATGATATGAAATACATTTCATAGCTTAAAGACGAGTATTTTTGTGGTGTTCATGACTTTTAAAATACAAACTTCTAACATCAACTGACAAACAAGAATGAATATGAGAACGCAAATACATGAAACTGTCAATGTTTTTTTTTTTTATTATATTGACAGTCTGAAAAGATCACACTAAAACTAAAAGAGACTCACAAATGAAATGGAGAAAAGTTAAGTTAAACACAGCCGAGCAAAACTATTTTAATGTTTAGTGATCCCCATGCCGGAAAAGAGTGTGCGCTTCAAATTTTAGCGTGAATTATGACATTTTACCACCGCAAAATTTATGCGCTATTCGGTCGACTGAGTACCGTGATTTCTGGTGAAATTGATCACTTTTCACAGTTTTTGGCGTCTATTTTTTTATTGTTCTCGATATGCTCAAACTCAATGCTTAACAACAAGCACTACCAGGGATGGCATCAGTCAACGAAGTTGAAACTTTTACTGCAAATCATGTTATTGTAATAAATGATCACCCAAGTAACACAGCTAGTTATATATCAGTTAATAATTCACGATTCATACATAATCGACTGTTTTTTCCTTGTATTATTGACTTAATATCGAACACTTATAAAATCAAAACAGCGCAAAAAATGGCGGGTTATAGAACATCCTACAGGTTATATAAGATGTATTTTAAAACAGTAATAGTACTTTCAAGGTACGTTCCCCCTTACTTTTATGTATATGTTGGTTGTAATTAAGTTATTTCTCAAATATAAATGCTTGCAGAATATGCATATAAAATTATCAAATTCATTCGTTGTAATTAAGCTATTTTCACGTGATATAACCTACAGAAAATATTTATTGTGCATACAACTTAGTCTTTTACAATTAAGCTCTGTGGAAGTTATATAACTTCCAGAATCCATTTATAAAACCACTATCAAGGGATTCGACTGTAAAACGTGCAGAACGACGCAAAAGAAAGTCGATCGCAAAAAAAAACTACAAAATGTTTTTTTTTTCCTATGGAAATACAGTTCCCGCCATTGACTTAAAAAATGATCGCCAAATAATAAAGTCGCTTATATTTGACAAAAAATAAGCTGTTAAATCGATTTCACTCAGAGCCGTGTAGTATAGTGATGGTTTACCTGCGCATAAAGATTTATGGTGAAACTTGTTATTCCACTCGCCCATAATTAATGCGCCATTGTATCACATTAAAAAATGTGGCAATAACAAGCAATATTATGCTGTTTAGCATTTTTTTTTTCAATTCACGCTAAAACTAAATATGGCAGATTACTCAAGAAGCTTACAGTGTCGTTCAATAATGTTGAGAATAGCTTAAATTATAACTTTAATTTTAAATATGATTCATAGATTGAATTTTTGCTCAAATGAAGGGCGAGCTTCAAAAAATAATTTTCTTCATAAATTATTTCATCTAGGGGATTAACTAATAAGATTAAACAACTGCGTAAGCCATGATTATCTCATTATTGAAATGTTTCATGAAATATTCAAAGAATGCCTTGAGGATCGCAACGTTTAATCAATTTAATGTTGTTGTAATCGTGCTGTTTAGTGAGTCCCTTATTATTATTGATATGAACATTTCCTGGACTTCTTTTGGCATAGAGTATTTTTTGCCTGTCACATTATATATATACATAAAAAATAGTCATGGACAGAGGAAACTCTCAGTTAATATCTGTGGAATTGCTCATAGAACATTAAGCTGAGAAGAAGGTATTGTCCCAATGAAGACGTTACGCCAGGTAGAAGAAGATGCATATTGATGATAAAAAATGAGATAAACGAGAATGATTTTTTTGCGTACCCACAATTATAGCCACCACTGTATGCTTCTACTAGCTTTTAGTTCGATTGAGAAAAAAATGTGGAAGAGCTTGCTATAACGTTTAAAAAACGTCTGGGTAACAACTTTTCAACAGACTCAAATATCAGTTTCAATTTTGTTTATATATAATCGTCACTTCGCCAAAATAACTAAATTACAACATGTTACTTGTCGGCGACATCTGTCAAAATGTCAAAATATTTCCAGAATAAACCGCAAATTACTCTATAAATGGTCCAGAATCTCGTCGTTGTTAACAACGATTGTGTAGTTCTTATGGAATTTCAAGTAAATAACGTATAGTCATCAATTGTTAGCCCTGAGAAATCATGTTCGGAGCATGGCTATGAATATTCCGTGATTGTACGGGGCTCCCGAGTTGTGGAAATGGGCCAGCTGCATGTCGATGCGATCAATGGAAGCACCAAACAGCATACCGAATCAGTGCCCGGACCGTCGAATCAGTGAAAATGGAGCATAACACCTTGCATAACAATCTATCTAAATATGTAGGCAGAAAAGTAGATCATTACAAGAAGAGGCTATATTATATTACAACTTGTGGAAACGTGACACTGATAAAAAAGGCACCCGAAAACGATCGCTGTTATGCCACTTGCGGAAGAACTCAATTCGGCGGATAATTATATTGTTCCTGGGCAGGGCCAGCTTTCTAGGTCCAATAATAATTGCTATTTGAGGTAATCTATTAACCGCAACATGATCGCAATTTATTGAGGTATAGAAACGTAAACACTTTCATGATAGGATGGTAAATAATGTGTGAGGCTCTAATAATGTTGAGCATATGTTTTTTTTACGTATTTCAAACATAATGAAGCCTACGATATTTTTTCCTTGTTTGTTTCCAGTCAACATAAATAATGCTCTATTACAACACAAGATGTTTTCTGATCTGCTTATAACACATTTATATAACAACTTTGGAAATTTTGATTTCTAAAGATGTTTTCTGTGTTACTTGGGCAGTCAGTGAAATGCCTTTGTAAGTCCTGAAAATAGTTATTCTCCCGAATTAACCATCCCAGAATGCGAAACTTTTACAACTTTAATATTTTCTAAATTATTTAAGTTGAAAGTTTGATAATTTGAGGGTAGCGCCTGAAGGTATGCAATTTTCATACTTAATAAGTCATTACTTCCGGAAATGTTCAATTTTTGCATAAATTTCAATATTTATAGAACTTTTGATGATAAATTTGGGTTTGGCGAATACTTGGCAACTATAAACATTCATTCGAATATTCATTGCATGTGCGATACAGCTACGGTAACAAAAGTTTGAAAGTGTCTTTGAAATTTGCCAACACAGAGCTTAGGAAAATATGGAATTTAATACAGAAATGTGAGACTAATTGGCTGTAAAACACGTAAACTTATAATTTAATAACCCTTGAGCCAGATGACGACCATTTTCCACAAATTGTTTTAAGTTTAAAGCGTTATTTTTGAAAAAAAAATGGCCCGCACGTCGATCAATTTCATCCGAAATCACGGCATATCTGAAAATTTTTGTTGATTTTCTACGACCGTTCTTCTTCATCAATAAGCTTGTTATCAAGAATCAATACGATAGCATCATCAAATGACTGGCCCACAGATTACACAGTGTCAACCAAAAATATTCTCACGTTAGATTTTTTAGTATTCTTTCAAACTTCCAACAGAACTAAAAGTATTTTTTTTTAAATTTATAAATTTCGATAGGGTCAACACAAAAATAAAATAAAAATTTACATGATGCTTGTGGATATTCGGGCCACTCAAAAGATTTTTGGTAGGATATTGTACTATTTGGGCAGGTGTACCTATTTTGGGCACTTGTCGATAGAACTAAGTCAATTTCAAATCGATGCATTTGAATTTTCGTACAAAGTTGCACGTGCCTAACTCTATACAAAATTTCAAATCAATCAGTTTGAAATTGACTTAGTTATATCGACAAGTGCCCAAAATAGGTACACCTGCCCAAATGGTACAAGACCCTAGTTAACAGAGTGATAGAATTTTGAGGAAAATGGCGTAGATGTTACACAGCCAAACAAACGTAACACTCTGATCATTACCATCTATTCATGCACTAATTTATGGGTCGATTTCAAAATTCGATTGTGGACCGTGGCGTTTGTATCGGTTTTGTTCGCGTTTGACATTTGCACACTACCGCCTCCTAGTCCTATGTTTTTAATAAAAAATAAAGTTCGAATTATTACGTCTGTTTGTTTGTCATGTGGCTGTCATCAAAAACCATGTTTCAGGCCAGTTTCCGCGGGCAGTCAACAAATCATAACTTTTCATTCATCTTGACTGTGGATATTTTTTAGACAAGCACTGTAACTGTGAACTTTTTGCACAAGCAACACACGTGTCACAGCAGTGCGCTGCTGCGTATGTTTTGGTTACACAAAAGTCACGGTGACTTACTTCTAACATTGTTACCTTTTTCATTTAGAACGTCACGTACGTCTGTCAAGAAATGTTCTATTATGTCTTGAAATATGTTATCCAAAAGTATTGGAAAACATATTGCTGACTTCACCCCAAATTGGACTGACACAATAGTGTACACATACCTTCAAAGTGTGATTCCAGCGCAGGACCACGTCGGATCGAGTTGAAGTTTTTGGTGCACTTCTCTCTCTCTTCTTGGCGTAACGTCCTCATTGGGACAAAGCCTGCTTCTCAGCTTAAGTGTTCTATGAGCACTTCCACAGTTATTAACTGAGAGCTTCCTCTGCCAATGACCATTTTGCATGCATATATCGTGTGGCAGGCACGAAGATACTCTATGCCCAAGGAAGTCAAGGAAATTTCCTTTTACGAAAAGATCCTGGACCGACCGGGAATCAAACCCGTCACCCTCAGCATGGTCATGCTGAATACCCGTGCGTTTACCGCCTCGGCTATATGGGCTCTCCTTGTAAATCAATGAATAAGTGCACCAAAGACGTCGAGACGTCGAGGGTTAACTGTGCACTTTTATCACACTTTTTAGGGGTACCAAAAATAGTGTGATAGTCCAATTTGGGGCGAAATCTGCAATACATTCGAAAAAGTCCTCCTATTCCATTGAGAGTGCAACCAAACATCAATCAGATGACTTACACAACAACATGCGTCACAAACAATAAAAAGCTGTATTGTTTAACTGGAAATCTAAAGTAAAAATAGTAAAAATTAATACTTGTCGCTTCCCAATCTACAGTAATAAATCAAATATTAGTATATTTTGAGACAAACTATGGATTTCGATTTTTGAACTAACATCTTCCTTTTTCCAGTATGTACATTGTAGCCATTGTACTACTTGGCTGGATTGGGAAGAAGTGATGCACTTCATTTTCAAAAGACAACCAGTTTTTTCATTTGCTTCTTTTTTATTGACCGTTGAGGTTAATACACGCTAAAACTGCTCAGCACTAAAATGTGTAAGACCTACTCATAAGTGCATAATTTCCAGACCACACAAAAATGTGTAGCAGTTACACATTCTCAAAAAACAGCTCGTACACTCTTCTAGATGCGAAATGTTGATTTTTTTTTTGTTTTCCAAGGTCACTAGTAATCCTACCTAGATTGGCGTGCAAAATTTTTTACGATTACAACAATTTTGCGGACACTGGAGCTGATTTTGTAAATGTGCAAGGGTTACACATTTTTGGTGTAGTCTGGAAATTATGCACTTTAGTGCTGAGCGGCGTTAGCGTGTAGTTAATGCTGAAGAGTTACCCCATTT
>NC_085136.1:168439610-168447510 GCF_035046485.1 Aedes albopictus
TAAAAGAAAATAATTTGGAACTATAGATTGATTTAACCATCAAATTTTCTATTTTCTTTCTGGCATATCGTTCTTACTGTAACTAAAAACATTTCATAATTAAAATTCATTTCATAATTCACATGCTTAATAAGGGAACCAATACCCTATTAACTTGTTAATGACATTCATCTTAATCTTGACATCTTGTTGGCTACAAAGTAACTTTACTCCGATGCAGAGCGTATAGTAGAGCACCATCTTCGTCAGTCTTGGGCGATGTTCCTCCAGTTTCCCCGAACGTGAAGGGATTGTAGATCTTCTTCAACCGTGTGCAGCTAGCGAGTTTGCGACCGCCCACGAAGTCGCCTACCTCTACCAAGTTCTCTGCTGAATATTGTTTTCGATATTCTTTCTTCCGACATTCGTACTACGTGTCCAGCCCACTAAAGTGCTGTATTTTATACGTTTCACATCTTCGCATCTTCGTACACTTGGTACAACTCGTGATGCATGCGTCTGCGCCATACTCCATTTTCTTGTTTCCCACCGAGGATTGTCCGCAGCACTTTGCGCTCAAAAACTCCAAAAGCTTTTCGGTCTCTACCTCCTTTAATGTCCACGCTTCGTAACCGTAGAGGGCAACCGGAAGAATCAGCATCTTATACAGAGCTAATTTGGTTCGCGTTTGCAAGTGTCGGGACCTAAGCTGGCTACGCAATCCGTAAAAGGCCCTATTTGCAGCTGCAATACGCCTTTTCACTTCACGGGAAACGTCATTGTCACATGTCACAAATGTTCCAAGACAAACAAATTCTTCAACAACTTCAAACACATCCCCATCAATCACTACTTCAGCACTAACATCACTAGGCCTGCTTCTGTCTCTACCCGCTATCATCGCTGTCTCTCTCCTCAGAGGAGCATAAGCTTCCTCCACTGCCATACGATCGATACCGATGAGATCAATATCGTGCGCAAAACCGAGGAGCATGTGCGACCGTGTGATGATCATTAGCGGAGCCAGCTTTTTCTTTTTTCTTACTCACTCTCCTAAACATGCAGGAAAATGAGCGAGATGAAAGAGGAGGCAAGCTGCCCCCTCTTCCATCTGTTTCTATCTCGTGTATGTTTAGGAGAGTGAGCAAGAAAAAAGAAAATGCTGGCTCCGCTAATGGTGATGATAGAGCCATTCCTCTGCACGCCTGACCTCCTAATCGCTCCTTTGCAATGTTGAACAATAAATTTGAAATAGCATCCCCCTGCTTCAATCCATACAAGGTCACAAACTTCCGCGATCCGAATACTTGATTTTGATCCATCCAGCGTTACGCGTATTAGCCTAATTAGTTTCGCCGGAAAACCATGTTCTGACATTATCTGCCGAAGCTCATTTCTTTTCACTGAGTCATACGCTGCTTTAAAATCAATAAACAGATGGTGAGTCTGCAAGTTATATTCCCGAAATTTATCTAGGATCATCCGCAGGATAAACATTTGATCCGTCGTTGATCGGCCCTCACGAAAACCAGCCTGGTATTCGTAGACGAAGGACTCCTCAAGAGGTCGCAGTCTATTGAACAGCACACGCGGCAGTATCTTATACGCCGAATTTAAAAGGATAATCCCTCTGTAATTGACTCACTCCAGTCGGTGCCCTTTCTTGTAGATTGGACATATGAGAGGCCATCCAACCAGCTGCAGGGCAATTCTTCATCCTCCCAAATCTTTATAATAATCTGGTGGATTGATTGATGTTGCTGCTCGCTTCCGTGCTTAAGAAGTTCGACCGGGATCTCATCCTTCCCAGCAGCCTTGCGGTTTTTCAGCTCCTTAAGGACCTTTTTAACCTCATCCAGTGTTGGTAGTTCCACTGCTTGACCATCATCCATTATGTTATTCCTGTTCCTGGGTGCTCCTTCGCTGCTACCATTCAACAAATAAATCTTCGAAGTGCTCCTTCCTAATGACATTACCAGAGATGAAAAATGTTATGAGCTTTATCAGTTCCACATTTTTTACGAATCCGTTTACAACAATAATTCTGAGTAGGATATTTTAGCCAATAGTGAACCCCCTTATTTTTTTTCTTGAATTTCCTTTTCCTTCCCAATTTTGTTTTTACCGGTGAAATTCCACCGGGAGACGATAGCTCATGTTCCTAAGTAGACAGTAGTTCCAAGTGGTGGAATTACGATGGAAAGCGATGATTCGTTTTTTTTTTAACAAATTTGTAAATGTGAACAAGTGTGGGGGAACACTGTTGGTTAAATTTAGGAAGCTCCACTACACAATGCACAGTGGGAAAAAATGGACCCAAAATCGCAACTTTTAGAAGCCGCTGGTTTGGAAAAGCATCAAATACCTATTTTTATGTAAAAAATGACAAGGAATCGAATAGTGGTGGTCTCATTTTGTGCAGACCACGGGAAAGGTCCCGTTTCGCCCCATTTTGCCCTTTTTTGCACTATTTTAATGCAAAACATAACAAAGTAGCAAAGATAAACCTCTGACGCCGACATATAACCCGGGAAAACGTTAAATACTATAGTAGAGGTTGTTCTCAATTGAAGTGGAACATTTCCGTGCTGACCAGATCACTATAACGCCCCATTTTGCCCCACACTACTTATTAATTATGAAAAAACTAGTTTTATCCGTGGATTTTCAAGCAGTTTTCGATGTTTCCATTCAAATCACAGCAATCATCATGCAAATATTCTTAAACAACTGGATAGAGTTGATTTCCACCATGGCAGAGCACGAGTTGTGGCTTACTTTGCCCCAATTCTCCCTTATTTTCATGTTTCGGTGCTAAATTTTACCAAAAAGCATATGAAGATCTCCGCTAACGATCTGCATCCATGAAAAACGTTCAATATTTTAGCAAAGATTATCCACCACGAGGGTGGAGCATTTTCAAGTTGCTCATATCACGATAATGTTCCATTTTGCCACATATTCTTTCAAAACTATGAAAAAATAGTTTTGTCATATACAGGGTGCGGCAGGAAAAAATGCGAAAAGTTCAAGGCACTATTACACGCTAAATATGGGATATATATGACTATTTTTTCTTGACAGTGTATCAGTCAATGTCTATATTCTAGCACTGAAAAATAAAAATGAACACATTTGATGTTTAACGTTGAACTTTTCGTCATTGAAATCATCGTCATCATCAAACATTTGAAAGCAGTTTTTTCGTTCAAAACAAAAGTTTTTGCTATGAAAATATATTCACTGTACTCCACATGAGCAATATAATGCAGTGAATATATTTTCATGATCCTTGTTTTGATTTGCAGCGAGAAAACTGCTTTTTATTTTCCGAAAAATGATGACGGATGCTTGAGCCTTAACATGTGCTAATGTAGGCCTAATAAGCGGATATCAATAAACTGCGCGCCCAATGGTAATTAAACAAAATGACAGTAACAGTAACAGTAAAGCTGCTAGTACACAGGGTCAAATATTTGACCAAAAAGAAAGCAATGCTCAAACATCTTGTTTGACTCGATCGAATTTTCATTAGTGTCAAACTGATGTTGTTTCTTGAGTTCTTTCCTTGTCAAATATTTGACCCTGTGTACTACTGGCCTAACAAAATTAGCTCAAATTTGATGAACAACCAGACCACACTGATCCAGAGCCATGTAGTTTCACATACCAGATGAAATAAGTACATGTATTTGATGATATTGTAGAGAAAATCAATAAATTTGTTTTATCAGATGCAAAATTTAGCGACCTGTGCGATTTTCTGCGGTTTGGAAATTCTGGTTGTCTTCATCTTCAGGCGCCACCCTGTAAAGGTTAGTGACCAAAATGGGAAATTTTTTAATTAACTTTTCAGAAAACTAGCCTATTATAGATCATGGAACGTTGAAACATAGATAGGTTAAAATGAGGTTTGAAGTTGAAAAACACTTTCGCATTTTTTCCTGTCGCATACTGTATTTTCAAGCTTTTTTCGAAGTTTTCATGCAATAACATACAATTATGATGCAAATACTCTTAAATAAAACTAGATAGAGTTTATTTTTACCTTGGATGAGCAAGGGATGTGACTTATTTTGCCCCAATTCATTCTAATTTTCATGTTTCGTTGCCAAATTTGACCAGAAAGCATATGAAGGTCTCCGTTGATGATCTACATTCATTATTATTCCAGCGAAGATTATCCGCAACGAATATGGAACTTTTTCATGCTACCCATATCACAAAAATGTCCCATTTTACCCCATATTCCCTAAAAATTGAAAAAAAAATGTTTTGATAGGTTTTCAAGGTGTTTTCGAAGTTTCCATGCAAATTATGTCAATCACGATTCAAATACTTTTAAGAAATGCGATAAAGTTGATCTCCACCATGTAAAAACACGGAATGTGACCTATTTTGCCCCAATTCAGTCTAATTTTCATGTTTCAGTGCAAAACTTGACCAAAAAACATATTAATGCAACTGTTGCTGATCTATATCTTTTAAAAACGCTCAATACTATAGAATAGATAATTTGATATGAGGGAGGAACATTACCGTGCTGTTAAGACCCCACATACCTTAAACATGATGAAAATTTATGTTTCTCCATAGCTGTTAGAGATACTTTAACATCCATCAAATAAAGAATAATAAAGATGTTAATAAGTCCAAGGCTTATGCAGTCTGTCACCAAAAAAAAAGAAAAAAAAATCCCTGAACAACTCAATTGCATGCACACGTTTCCTTGATTCGCGTCGCCACGTTTATGTCCTAGATAGACTTGATTTCCACCATGGCAAAGCACGAAGTGTGATCTATTTTACTCCAATTCACCCTAAGTTTCATCTTTCGGTGCAAAACTTGACCGAAAGCATATGAAGATCTCCACTGATAATCTACATCCATGAAAAACGTTTAATATTTTAGCAGAGATGATCTGCAAAACAAATTTTTCATAGTTTTGAAAGAATATGGGGCAAAATGGAACATTATTGTGATATAAACAACTTGAAAATGCTCCATCCTCGTGGTGGATAATCTTTGCTAAAATATTGAACGTTTTTCATGGATGTAGATCATCAGTGGAGAACTTCATATGCTTTCTGGACATATTTGGCACCGAAACATCAAAATTAGAGTGAATTGGGGCAAAATAGGTCACATCTCCTGCTCTTCCATGGTGGAAAAACAACTCTATCTAGTTTTTTAAAGAGTATTTGCATCATGATTGCTATGATTTGCATGCAAGCTTCGAATACATCATGAAAACTTAAAAAAAAACACATTTTAATAGATTTTAAGGAATATGGGGCAAAATGGGACAATATAGTGATATGGGCAACATGAAAATGTTCCACCCTCATTGTGGATCATCTTCGCTGAAATATTGAACTTTTTTTTTATAGATACAGATCGGTAGCGAAGATCTTCATATGCTTTTTTAAAATTTAGCACCGAAACATGAAAATAAGGGAGAATTGGGGCAAAGTAAGCCACAACTCGTGCTTTGCCATGGTGGAAATCAACTCTATCCAGTTGTTTAAGAATATTTGCATGATGATTGCTATGATTTGAAGGGAAACATCGAAAACTGCTTGAAAATCCATGGATAAAACTAGTTTTTTCATAATTAATAAGTAGTGTGGGCAAAATGGGGCGTTATAGTGATCTGGTCAGCACGGAAATGTTCCACTTCAATTGAGAACAACCTCTACTATAGTATTTAACGTTTTCCCGGGTTATATGTCGGCGGCAGAGGTTTATCTTTGCTACTTTGTTATGTTTTGCATTAAAATAGTGCAAAAAAGGGCAAAATGGGGCGAAATGGGACCTTTCCCGTGGTCTGCACAAAACGAGACCACCATCATTCGATTCCTTGTAATTTTTCACATAGAAATAGGTATTTGGTGCTTTTCCAAACCAGCGGCTTCTAAAAGTTGCGATTTTGGGTCCATTTTTTCCCACTGTGCAATGGGGGATTTCCATACAAGCTGACCGTCAAAAATAAAGATTGATTAGTGTTATAATTTAATTCTTAGTATTAGCTTAGTTTGATCCAAAATGCATCAAAATATAGTTTCCAGCCCTCTCCCTTAAGGGGGTATTAAATTAGGGGCTGTTGATGAACCACGTAGACCAGAATTTGGTCATCTCAAACCTCCCTCCCCCCTAGTAGACTTTTGTCCATACAAAAATATTAAAATTTGTATGGAGCGCAGACTTTGGTCACACCCCCCTCCCCTCTCCCCAAAAAGTCTACGTGGTTTATGAACAGCCCCTAATTACGTAATAAAATAATTCTGTGCGATTCACATGACGGACGATCCACCACCACCACCGATCAGGCTAAGGCCGGGGTGGCCTCTGCTGTACATAGTAGCCACCTCCATTCCACTCGGTTCATGGCTGTTTGTCTCCAGTTCCGCACTCTGCGTAGGGTCCGCAGATCGTCCTCCACTTGGTCGACCCACCTAGCTCGCTGCGCTCCACGTCTTCTTGTACCGGTCGGATGACTCTCGATAACCATTTTAGTCGGGTTGCTATCCGACATCCTGATGACGTGACCCGCCCACCGTAGCCTACCGATTTTCGCGGTATGGACGATGGTTGGTTCTCCCAGCAGCTGATGCAGCTCGTGGTTCACCGTAGATGGTACGTAACACCTTCCGTTCGAAAACTCCAAGGGCGCGTTGGTCCGTAGGGTCCATGTTTTGTGCCCATAGAGGACGACCGGTCTAATAAGCGTTTTGTAGATGATTAACTTCGTGTTACGGCGAACTTTATTCGATCGTAGAGTTCTGCGGAATCCAAAGTAAGAACGATTTCCTGCCACAATGCGCCTCTGAATTTCTCTGCTGGTGTCGTTGTCGGCTGTCACCAGTGAGCGCAAGTACACGAACTCTTCAACCGCCTCGATTTCATCATAGTCGATATAAATTCGGGGTGGCGGGCGCGGTGATTCCTCCCTGGAGCCCTTTTCCATCATGTACTTTGTCTTCGACACATTAATGACTAATCCGATTCGCCTGGCTTCACTCTTTAGTCGGATGTACGTTTCCGCCATCGTCTCAAATTTACGAGCAATAATATCAATATCATCGGCGAAACCAAGCAGCTGAACGGACTTCGTGAAAATCGTCCCACTCGTGTTTATCCCCGCTCTCCTTATTACACCATCTAACGCAATGTTGAACAGCAAGCACGAAAGACCATCACCTTGCCGTAACCCTCAGCGAGATTCGAAGGGACTCGAGAGTGTCCCTGATACTCGAACTACGCACATCACTCGATCCATCGTCGCCTTGATCAACCGTATCAGTTTATTCGGGAATTCGTGCATAATCTGCCATAGCTGTTCTCGATCGATTGTATCATACGCCGATTTAAAATCGATGAACAAGTGATGTGTGGGCACGTTGTATTCGCGGCATTTCTGCAACACCTGGCGGAGTAGTAGTAGCTCCCGCAATCCAACTTGTCGCCCTTTTTGTAGATGGGACACACGATACCTTCCATCCATTCCTCCGGTAATACTTCCTCCTCCCAAATCTTGGTAATGACCCAGTGTAGTGCTCTCAACAGTGTATCTCCACCGTATTTTAGAAGCTCGCTTGGTAGTTGATCTGCTCCAGCGGCTTTGTTGTTTTTCAACCGGCCAACCTCCTCCTCAATCTCTTGGAGGTCAGGGGCCGGAAGTCTTTCGTCCTGTGCACACACTCCAAGATCTGTTACCACGCCACCTTCGGTACTTGCAACGTCGCCATTGAGGCGCCATCGTAATGCTGCCGCCACCTCACGCTCGCTCGTGAGAATATTCCCGTGATTATCTCGGCACAAGTCGGCTTGTGGCACAAAGCCTCTGCGCGAGCGGTTCAGCTTCTCGTAGAACTTTCGTGTGTCCTTAGCGCGGTACAGCTCTTCCATCGCTTCGCGATCT
>NC_085136.1:168448010-168508010 GCF_035046485.1 Aedes albopictus
CTCCAGAGTTTTTCGGGGATTCTTCCAGGGTTTTTGCGGAAATTTCTCTAGGATATCCTTGGAAACTCCTTGGATTTTTTCCAGAGGTTAGTTGGGAAATTCTCCCCGGAGATTCACGAGGGTTTAACCAGGAGTTCCCCGGGAATTTCTACAAGAATTCCTTCAGAATTTGCTCGGAAATTCCTCCAGAAACGCCCTGAAAATTCTACCAGAAGTTCCTCGGTAATTTCTCCAAGAGTTCCTCACAAATTTCTCCAGGAGTTTTTCGGGAATTTCAAGAGGAGTTCCTCAGTAATATTTTCAACTTTTGCTTGAGAATTCTCGGATTTTTCTCCAAGAGTTCCACGGGTATTTCTTCAGTAGCTCTTAAGAAATTCCACCAGAAGCTTCCAGGGAATTCCACCAGGAAATCCCCGAGAACTCCTCTAGAAGTTTCTCGGAAATTCCTGTAGGAGTTACCCATAAATTCCTAGGAAATATTCTAGGAGTTCCAAAAAATCCCCAAGTATTTCTCCAGGAATTTATAGGGAATTACTCCAGCAGCTTCCTGGGAATTCCTCCAGGCGTTCCTTTGGATATTTTCCTGGAGTTCCCAGAAAATTCTTCAAGGAGTTCTCTGAAAACTCATCCGGAAATTTCCTAATTGTTCTGACAGGAGTTCCTGGACAATTTATCTAGGATATCATCGGAAACTTCTCCTGGAGGATTTCCGGGGATCTCCTGGAGGATTTCCCGGGAACCTTCTGGAGGATTTGCCGAACTCCTGGAGGAATTCACGCGGAACTCCTGGAGGATTTCCCGAGAAACTCCTGGAGGATTTCCCGGGGAACTCCCGGAGGATTTCCCGAGGAACTCCTGGAGGATTTCCCAAAGAACTACTGGAGGACTTCCCGAGGAACTCCTGGAGGATTTCCCGAGGAACTCTTGGAGAATTTCCCGAGGAACTCCTGGAGAATTTCCCGAGCAGCTCCTGAAGGATTTCCCAAGGAACTCCTGGAGGATTTCCCGAGGAACTACTGGAGAATTTCCCGAGGAACTCCTGGAGGGATGGATTTCCGGGGAACTCCGAGAGGCATGATTCACGGAGAATTCCTAGAGGAATTCTAAAGCAACTCCTGGAGGAATCCATGAAGAACTCCTGGAAGATGTTCGGGAAAATCTTGGAGGGATTCAAAAGAAACACCTGGAGGCTGGAGAGTTCCCCGGGAATCCTTCCAGAAATTCCCCGGAAATTCCAGGAATTCTTCATGAATTTATCCAGGAGTCCCCCGGAATTCCTTCCAGGAGTTCCTCGGGAAATCCTCCAGGAGTTCCTCGGGAAATCCTCCAGGAGTTCCTCGGGAAATCCTCCAGGAGTTCCTCGGGAAATCCTCCAGGAGTTCCTCGGGAAATCCTCCAGGAGTTCCTCGGGAAATCCTCCAGGAGTTCCTCGGGAAATCCTCCAGGAGTTCCTCGGGAAATCCTCCAGGAGTTCCTCGGGAAATCCTCCAGGAGTTCCTCGGGAAATCCTCCAGGAGTTCCTCGGGAAATCCTCCAGGAGTTCCTCGGGAAATCCTCCAGGAGTTCCTCGGGAAATCCTCCAGGAGTTCCTCGGGAAATCCTCCAGGAGTTCCTCGGGAAATCCTCCAGGAGTTCCTCGGGAAATCCTCCAGGAGTTCCTCGGGAAATCCTCCAGGAGTTCCTCGGGAAATCTTCCAGGAGTTCCTCGGGAAATCCTCCACGAGTTCCTCGGGAAATCCTCCAGGAGTTCCTCGGGAAATCCTCCAGGAGTTCCTCGGGAAATCCTCCAGGAGTTCCTCGGGAAATCCTCCAGGAGTTCCTCGGGAAATCCTCCAGGAGTTCCTCGGGAAATCCTCCAGGAGTTCCTCGGGAAATCCTCCAGGAGTTCCTCGGGAAATCCTCCAGGAGTTCCTCGGGAAATCCTCCAGGAGTTCCTCGGGAAATCCTCCAGGAGTTCCTCGGGAAATCCTCCAGGAGTTCCTCGGGAAATCCTCCAGGAGTTCCTCGGGAAATCCTCCAGGAGTTCCTCGGGAAATCCTCCAGGAGTTCCTCGGGAAATCCTCCAGGAGTTCCTCGGGAAATCCTCCAGGAGTTCCTCGGGAAATCCTCCAGGAGTTCCTCGGGAAATCCTCCAGGAGTTCCTCGGGAAATCCTCCAGGAGTTCCTCGGGAAATCCTCCAGGAGTTCCTCGGGAAATCCTCCAGGAGTTCCTCGGGAAATCCTCCAGGAGTTCCTCGGGAAATCCTCCAGGAGTTCCTCGGGAAATCCTCCAGGAGTTCCTCGGGAAATCCTCCAGGAGTTCCTCGGGAAATCCTCCAGGAGTTCCTCGGGAAATCCTCCAGGAGTTCCTCGGGAAATCCTCCAGGAGTTCCTCGGGAAATCCTCCAGGAGTTCCTCGGGAAATCCTCCAGGAGTTCCTCGGGAAATCCTCCAGGAGTTCCTCGGGAAATCCTCCAGGAGTTCCTCGGGAAATCCTCCAGGAGTTCCTCGGGAAATCCTCTAGGAGTTCCTCGGGAAATCCTCCAGGAGTTCCTCGGGAAATCCTCCAGGAGCTCCTCAGGAAATCCTCCAGGAGTTTCTCGGGAAATCCTCCAGGAGTTCCTCGGGAAATCCTCCAGGAGTTCCTCGGGAAATCCTCCAGTAGTTCTTTGGGAAATCCTCCAGGAGCTGGAAGGATTTCCGGGAAACTGCTGGAAGGATTTCCGGGGAACTGCTGGAAGGATTTCCAGGGAACTGCTGGATGGATTTCCAGGAAACTGCTGGAAGGATTTTCAGGGAACTGCTGGAAGGATTTCCAGGGAACTGCTGGAAGGGTTTCCAGGGAACTGCTGGAAGGATTTCCAGGGAACTGCTGGAAGGATTTCCGGGTAACTTCTGGAAGGATTTCGGGGAACTGCTGGAAGGATTTACGGGGAACTGCTGGAAGGATTTCCTGGGAACTGCTGAAAGGATTTCCGAGGAACTGCTGGAAGGATTTCCGAGGAACTGCTGGAAGGATTTCCTGAGAACTGCTGGAAGAATTTCCTGGGATCTGCTGGAAGAATTTCCGCCGAACTGCAAGAAGAATTTCCGAGGAACTGAAGGAAGGATTTCCGGAGAGCTACTGTAAGAATTTCCGGGGAACTGCTGGAAGGATATCTGGGGAACTGCTGTAAGAATGCCCCAGGAACTTCTGGAAGAATGCCCCAGGAACTTCTGGAAAAATTCCCCAGGAGTTTGTAAAGAATCCCTCCAAGAGCTCCTCGGGGAATGGTTCAGGAGTTCTTCGGGGATATCCCCAGAAGATCCTCGGGAATTCATTCATGAATTCCTCCAATCCCTCCAGAAGTTCTTCCAGACTATCTCCTAGTTACTAGGGGATTCCCACAGGAGTTTTTCGATAATTCTTTCAGGAGTTCCTCTGAAAGTTACCCGGGACTTCCTCCAGGAGTTCCTCAGAAGTTCCTTGAAAGTTACTTCAGAATCCGCGGAGAGCGTTCCTTGAGAATTTTTGTAGTTCCCCGGGAATGTTTCCAGGTACTCCTTCAGGAGTTTCACGGAAATTCATCTAAAGACTCTCCAGGATCTCCGAGAATTCCTCAAAAGTTTCCTCGAAAATTATTTTAGAAGTTCTTCTGGGAATTCTTCCAGAAGTTCCTCGGGAATTCTTCCAGAAGCTCCTCGGGAATTCTTCCAGAAGTTCCTCGGGGATTCTCCCAGAAGTTTCTCGGGAATTCTACCACAAATTCCTCGGGAATTCTTCTAGAATTTCCTCTGGAATTCTTTCAGAAGTTCCTCGGGAATTCTTTCAAAAGTTGCTCGAGAATTCTTCCAGAAGATCCTCAGCAATTCTTCCAGTAGTTTCTCGAGAATTCTTCCATAGGTTCCACAGGAATTCTTCCAGAAGTTCCTCGAGAATTCTTGCAGAAGTTTCCCGGGAATTCTCCTAGAAATTCTCCGGCAGTTATATCAGAAGTTCTTCGGGAATTCTTCCAAAAGTTTCTAGGGATTTTTTTCAGAAGTTCCTCGGGAATTGTCCCAGAAATTCTTCGGCAGTTTTTCCAGAAGTTCCTCTGGAATTCTTCCAGAAGTTCCTCGGGAATCCTTCCAGAAGTTCCTCGGGAATTCTTCCAGAAGTTCCTCGGGAATTCTTCCAGAAGTTCCTCGGGAATTCTTCCAGAAGTTCCTCTGGAATTCTTCTAGAAGTTCCTCGGGAATTTTTCCAGAAGTTCCATGGGAATTCTTCCAGAAGTTCCTCGGGAATTCTTCCAGGAGTTTCTCGAAAATTCTCCCACAAGTTCCTCAGCAATTCTTCCAGAAATTCCTCGGGAATTCTTCCAGGAGTTCCTCGGAAATTCTTTCACAAGTTCCTCGGAAATTCTGCCACAAGTTCCTCAGGGATTCTTTCAGAAGTTCCTCGGAAATTCTTCCACAAGTTTCTCGGGAATTCTACCAGAAGTTCCTCGGGAATTCTTCCAAAAGTTCCTCAGGGATTCTTTCAGAAGTTCCTCGGAAATTCTTCCACAAGTTTCTCGGGAATTCTACCAGAAGTTCCTCGGGAATTCTTCCAAAAGTTCCTCGGAAATTCTTCCACAAGTTTCTCGGGAATTCTACCAGAAGTTCCTCGGGAATTCTTCCAAAAGTTCCTCGGGAATTCTTCTAGAAATTCCTCTGAAATTCTTCCAGAAATTTCTGAGGAATTCTTTCAGAAGTTACTCGATATTTCTTCCAGAGGATCCTCGGGAATTCTTTCAGAAGTTCTTTGGGTATTCCTCCAAAATATCCTGGGGAATTCTTTCAGAAGTTCTTCGGGTATTCTTTCACAACTTCATTGGGAATTCTTCCAGAAGTTCCTCGGAAATTCTTCCAGAGGTTCCTCAGGATTTTTTCCGCAAGTTCCTCTGGAATTCTTTCAGAAGTTCCTCGGGAATGTCTTCAAGAGTTCCCGAGGAAATCCTTTAGGAATTTTCGGGGAATTCTTACAGAAGTTATTCGGGATTTTCTCCAGGAATTTGCTCCTGCAGTTTCTCGAGAATTCCTCTAGAAGTTCCTCGGAAAATGCTCCAGGAGTTCTTCGAGAATTCTTCCCGGTATTCTGTAGGGATTTCTTCCGGTGTTCCTAGAAAATTCCTCCAAGAGTACCTCGGGAATTGCTCCAAGAGTTACTCGAAAATTCCTCTAGGAGTACCGCATAATACTCCAAGAAATTTTACGGGAACTCCTCCAGGAGCTCCTCGGGAATCCCTCTAGCAGTTCCTCAGCGTTTCTTCCAGAAATTCTTCGAAAATTTCATTAGTAGCTGATCGAGAAATCTCCCAGAATTTTCTAGGAAATTCCTCCACAAGTTCCTCGAGAATTTCTCCAGGAGTTCCTCAGGAATTTCTCCAGAAGTTCTTTGAGAATTTCCGAGGAACTTCTGGAAATTTTCCCAAGAAATTCCAGGAAGAATTCGCGAGGAACTTCTGGAAGAATTCCCGAGCAACTTCTGGAAGAATTCCCGAGGAACTTCTGGAAGAATTCCCGAGGAACTTCTGGAAGAATTCCCGAGGAACTTCTGGAAGAATTCCCGAGGAACTTCTGGAAGAATTCCCGAGGAACTTCTGGAAGAATTCCCGAGGAACTTCTGGAAGAATTCCCAAGGAACTTCTGGAAGAATTCCCAAGGAACTTCTGGAAGAATTCCCAAGGAACTTCTGGAAGAATTCCCAAGGAACTTCTGGAAGAATTCCCGAGGAACTTCTGGAAGAATTCCCGAGGAACTTCTGGAAGAATTCCCGAGGAACTTCTGGAAGAATTCCCGAGGAACTTCTGGAAGAATTCCCGAGGAACTTCTGGAAGAATTCCCGAGGAACTTCTGGAAGAATTCCAGAGGAACTTCTGGAAGAATTCCCGAGGAACTTCTGGAAGAATTCCCGAGGAACTTCTGGAAGAATTCCCGAGGAACTTCTGGAAGAATTCCCGAGGAACTTCTGGAAGAATTCCCGAGGAACTTCTGGAAGAATTCCCGAGGAACTTCTGGAAGAATTCCCGAGGAACTTCTGGAAGAATTCCCGAGGAACTTCTTCTGGAAGAATTCCCGAGGAACTTCTGGAAGAATTCCCGAGCAACTTCTGCAAGAATTCCCGAGGAACTTCTGCAAGAATTCCCGAGGAACTTCTGCAAGAATTCCCGAGGAACTTCTGGAAGAATTCCCGAGGAACTTCTGGAAGAATTCCCGAGGAACTTCTGGAAGAATTCCCGAGGAACTTCTGGAAGAATTCCCGAGGAACTTCTGGAAGAATTCCCGAGGAACTTCTGGAAGAATTCCCGAGGAACTTCTGGAAGAATTCCCGAGGAACTTCTGGAAGAATTCCCGAGGAACTTCTGGAAGAATTCCCGAGGAACTTCTGGAAGAATTCCCGAGGAACTTCTGGAAGAATTCCCGAGGAACTTCTGGAAGAATTCCCGAGGAACTTCTGGAAGAATTCCCGAGGAACTTCTGGAAGAATTCCCGAGGAACTTCTGGAAGAATTCCCGAGGAACTTCTGGAAGAATTCCCGAGGAACTTCTGGAAGAATTCCCGATGAACTTCTGGAAGAATTCCAGAGGAACTTCTGGAAGAATTCCCGAGGAACTTCTGGAAGAATTCCCGAGGAACTTCTGGAAGAATTCCCGAGGAACTTCTGGAAGAATTCCCGAGGAACTTCTGGAAGAATTCCCGAGGAACTTCTGGAAGAATTCCCGAGGAACTTCTGGAAGAATTCCCGAGGAACTTCTGGAAGAATTCCCGAGCAACTTCTGCAAGAATTCCCGAGGAACTTCTGGAAGAATTCCCGAGGAACTTCTGGAAGAATTCCCGAGGAACTTCTGGAAGAATGCCCGAGGAACTTCTGGAAGAATTTCCGAGGAACTTCTGGAAGAATTTCCGAGGAACTTCTGGAAGAATTCCCGATGAACTTCTGGAAGAATTCCCGAGGAACTTCTGGAAGAATTCCCGAGGAACTTCTGGAAGAATTCCCGAGCAACTTCTGCAAGAATTCCCGAGGAACTTCTGCAAGAATTCCCGAGGAACTTCTGCAAGAATTCCCGAGGAACTTCTGCAAGAATTCCCGAGGAACTTCTGCAAGAATTCCCGAGGAACTTCTGAAAGAATTCCCGAGGAACTTCTGGAAGAATTCCCGAGGAACTTCTGGAAGAATTCCCGAGGAACTTCTGGAAGAATTCCCGAGGAACTTCTGGAAGAATTCCCGAGGAACTTCTGGATGAATTCCCGAGGAACTTCTGGAAGAATTCCCGCGGAACTTCTGGTAGAATTCCCGAGGAACTTCTGAAACAATTCCCGAAGAACTTCTGGAAGAATCCCCGAAGAACTTCTGGAAGAATTCCCGAGGAACTTCTGGAAGAATTCCCAAGGAACTTCTGAAAGAATTCCCGAGGAACTTCTGGAAGAATTCCCGCGGAACTTCTGGAAGAATTCCCGAGGAACTTCTGGAAGAATTCCCGAGGAACTTCTGGAAGAATTCCCGAGGAACTTCTGGAAGAATTCCCGCGGAACTTCTGGTAGAATTCCCGAGGAACTTCTGAAACAATTCCCGAAGAACTTCTGGAAGAATCCCCGAAGAACTTCTGGAAGAATTCCCGAAGAACTTCTGGAAGAATTCCCGTGGAACTTCTGGAAGAATTCCCGAGGAACTTCTGGAAGAATTCCCGAGGAACTTCTGGAAGAATTCCCGAGGAACTTCTGGAAGAATTCCCGAGGAACTTCTGAAAGAATTCCCAAGGAACTTCTGAAAGAATTCCCAAGGAACTTCTGGAAGAATTCCCAAGGAACTTCTGGAAGAATTCCCAAGGAACTTCTGGAAGAATTCCCAAGGAACTTCTGGAAGAATTCCCAAGGAACTTCTGGAAGAATTCCCAAGGAACTTCTGGAAGAATTCCCAAGGAACTTCTGGAAGAATTCCCAAGGAACTTCTGGAAGAATTCCCAAGGAACTTCTGGAAGAATTCCCAAGGAACTTCTGGAAGAATTCCCGAGGAACTTCTGGAAGAATTCCCGAGGAACTTCTGGAAGAATTCCCGAGGAACTTCTGGAAGAATTCCCGCGGAACTTCTGGAAGAATTCCCAAGGAACTTCTGGAAGAATTCCCAAGGAACTTCTGGAAGAATTCCCAAGGAACTTCTGGAAGAATTCCCGAGGAACTTCTGGAAGAATTCCCGAGGAACTTCTGAAAGAATTCCCAAGGAACTTCTGGAAGAATTCCCGAGGAACTTCTGGAAGAATTCCCGAGGAACTTCTGGAAGAATTCCCGAGGAACTTCTGGAAGAATTCCCGAGGAACTTCTGGAAGAATTCCCGAGGAACTTCTGGAAGAATTCCCGAGGAACTTCTGAAAGAATTCCCAAGGAACTTCTGAAAGAATTCCCAAGGAACTTCTGGAAGAATTCCCAAGGAACTTCTGAAAGAATTCCCAAGGAACTTCTGGAAGAATTCCCAAGGAACTTCTGGAAGAATTCCCAAGGAACTTCTGGAAGAATTCCCAAGGAACTTCTGGAAGAATTCCCAAGGAACTTCTGAAAGAATTCCCAAGGAACTTCTGGAAGAATTCCCAAGGAACTTCTGGAAGAATTCCCAAGGAACTTCTGGAAGAATTCCCGAGGAACTTCTGGAAGAATTCCCGAGGAACTTCTGGAAGAATTCCCGAGGAACTTCTGGAAGAATTCCCGAGGAACTTCTGGAAGAATTCCCGAGCAACTTCTGCAAGAATTCCCGAGGAACTTCTGCAAGAATTCCCGAGGAACTTCTGCAAGAATTCCCGAGGAACTTCTGCAAGAATTCCCGAGGAACTTCTGCAAGAATTCCCGAGGAACTTCTGGAAGAATTCCCGCGGAACTTCTGGAAGAATTCCCGAGGAACTTCTGGAAGAATTCCCGAGGAACTTCTGGAAGAATTCCCGAGGAACTTCTGGAAGAATTCCCGCGGAACTTCTGGTAGAATTCCCGAGGAACTTCTGAAACAATTCCCGAAGAACTTCTGGAAGAATCCCCGAAGAACTTCTGGAAGAATTCCCGAAGAACTTCTGGAAGAATTCCCGTGGAACTTCTGGAAGAATTCCCGAGGAACTTCTGGAAGAATTCCCGAGGAACTTCTGGAAGAATTCCCGAGGAACTTCTGGAAGAATTCCCGAGGAACTTCTGGAAGAATTCCCGAGGAACTTCTGGAAGAATTCCCGAGGAACTTCTGGAAGAATTCCCGAGGAACTTCTGGAAGAATTCCCGAGGAACTTCTGGAAGAATTCCCGAGGAACTTCTGGAAGAATTCCCGAGGAACTTCTGGAAGAATTCCCGAGGAACTTCTGGAAGAATTCCCGAGGAACTTCTGGAAGAATTCCCGAGGAACTTCTGCAAGAATTCCCGAGGAACTTCTGGAAGAATTCCCGAGGAACTTCTGGAAGAATTCCCGAGGAACTTCTGGAAGAATTCCCGAGGAACTTCTGGAAGAATTCCCGAGGAACTTCTGGAAGAATTCCCGAGGAACTTCTGAAAGAATTCCCAAGGAACTTCTGAAAGAATTCCCAAGGAAGTTCTGGAAGAATTCCCAAGGAACTTCTGGAAGAATTCCCAAGGAACTTCTGGAAGAATTCCCAAGGAACTTCTGGAAGAATTCCCAAGGAACTTCTGGAAGAATTCCCAAGGAACTTCTGGAAGAATTCCCAAGGAACTTCTGGAAGAATTCCCAAGGAACTTCTGGAAGAATTCCCGAGGAACTTCTGGAAGAATTCCCGAGGAACTTCTGGAAGAATTCCCGAGGAACTTCTGGAAGAATTCCCGAGGAACTTCTGGAAGAATTCCCGAGGAACTTCTGGAAGAATTCCCGAGGAACTTCTGGAAGAATTCCCGCGGAACTTCTGGAAGAATTCCCGCGGAACTTCTGGAAGAATTCCCAAGGAACTTCTGGAAGAATTCCCAAGGAACTTCTGGAAGAATTCCCAAGGAACTTCTGGAAGAATTCCCGAGGAACTTCTGGAAGAATTCCCGAGGAACTTCTGGAAGAATTCCCGAGGAACTTCTGGAAGAATTCCCGAGGAACTTCTGGAAGAATTCCCGAGGAACTTCTGGAAGAATTCCCGAGGAACTTCTGAAAGAATTCCCAAGGAACTTCTGAAAGAATTCCCAAGGAACTTCTGGAAGAATTCCCAAGGAACTTCTGGAAGAATTCCCAAGGAACTTCTGGAAGAATTCCCAAGGAACTTCTGGAAGAATTCCCAAGGAACTTCTGGAAGAATTCCCAAGGAACTTCTGGAAGAATTCCCAAGGAACTTCTGGAAGAATTCCCAAGGAACTTCTGGAAGAATTCCCAAGGAACTTCTGGAAGAATTCCCAAGGAACTTCTGAAAGAATTCCCAAGGAACTTCTGGAAGAATTCCCAAGGAACTTCTGGAAGAATTCCCAAGGAACTTCTGGAAGAATTCCCGAGGAACTTCTGGAAGAATTCCCGAGGAACTTCTGGAAGAATTCTCGCGGAACTTCTGGAAGAATTCCCAAGGAACTTCTGGAAGAATTCCCAAGGAACTTCTGGAAGAATTCCCAAGGAACTTCTGGAAGAATTCCCGAGGAACTTCTGGAAGAATTCCCGAGGAACTTCTGGAAGAATTCTCGCGGAACTTCTGAAACAATTCCCGAAGAACTTCTGGAAGAATCCCCGAAGAACTTCTGGAAGAATTCCCGAAGAACTTCTGGAAGAATTCCCGTGGAACTTCTGGAAGAATTCCCGAGGAACTTCTGGAAGAATTCCCGAGGAACTTCTGGAAGAATTCCCGAGGAACTTCTGGAAGAATTCCCGAGGAACTTCTGGAAGAATTCCCGAGGAACTTCTGGAAGAATTCCCGAGGAACTTCTGGAAGAATTCCCAAGGAACTTCTGGAAGAATTCCCGAGGAACTTCTGGAAGAATTCCCGAGGAACTTCTGGAAGAATTCCCGAGGAACTTCTGGAAGAATTCCCGAGGAACTTCTGAAAGAATTCCCAAGGAACTTCTGGAAGAATTCCTGAGGAACTTCTGGATGAACTCCTAGAAAAATTCCCGAAGAATTCTCGAGGTTTTCCTAGAAGAATTCCCGAGGAATTCCTAGAAGAATTCCCGAGGAATTCCTAGAAGTATTCCCGAGGAATTTCCAGAAAAATTTCCGAGGAATTCCTAGAAAAGTTCCCGAGGAATTCCTGAAAGAATTCCCGAGGAATTCCTAGAAGAATTTCCCAGGAATTTCTGGAAGATTTCCTGAAAAACTTCTAGAAAAATCCTCGAGGAACTTCTGGAAGAATTCCCGAGGAACTTCTGTAATAATTACCGAGGAACTTCTGGAAGAAGTCCTGAGGATTTTCTGGAAGAATTCCTCGGGAAGCTTCTAGAGGAATTCCTAGGGAACTCCTGCAAGAATCCTCATGGAACTCTTGGAGGAATCCTCATGGAACTCCTGGAGGAATCTTCAGGGAACTCCTGGAGGAATTCTCGGGGAACTCCTGGAGGAATTCTCGGGGAACTCCCGGAGGAGTCCTTACGGAACTCCTGAAAAATCCCCGGAGAACTCCTGAAGGAATTTTTGGAGGATTTCCCAGGGAACTCCTGGAAGAATCCTCTGTGAACTCTTGGAGGAATTCCCAGTTGACTCCTGGAGGAATCCTTACGGACCTCCTGAAAATTCCTCGGAGAAGTCCTTGAGGAATTTCTGGAGGATTTCTCAGGGAACTCCAGGATGAATCCTCAGTGAACATTGCACAAATTCCCAGGGAACTCCTGGAGGAATCCTCGGGGAACTTCTGGGGTAATCTCTGGAGAACTCCTGAAGGAATCCCCAGAGAACTCCTGGAGGAATCCCTAGGGAACTCCTGGAAGATTCCCCAGGGAACTTCTGGAAGAATCCCCAGAGAACTCCCGAAGGAATCCCTAGGGAACTCCTGGAAGAATCCTCATGGAACTCTTGGAGAAATCCCCAGGGAACTCCTGGAGGAATCCCCTGGGAACTCCTGCAGCAATCTCCAGAACTGCTGGTGGATTAAGCAGGACACTCCTGGAAACTTTAGAGTGCTTTTGGTGGAATTCCCAGGAAACTCCTGAAGGAATTTTCGGGGAACTCCCAGAGGAATCCTTTCGGAACTGCAGAAAATTCCCCGGAGAACTCCTGGAGGAATTTCCGGAGGATTCCGCAGAGAACTCCTGAAGGAATCTCCAGTGAATTCCTAGAGGAATCACCAGGGAACTCCTGCAGGAATTACCAGGGAACTCCTGGAGGAATCCCCAGGGAACTCTGGAGGAATCTCTCTGAAACTCCTGGAGGAATCCCCATGGAACTCCTGGAGGAATCACCAGGGAACTCCTGCAGGAATCACCAGGGAACTCCTGGAAGAATCCCCTGGGAACTCCTAGAGGAATCCCCAGGGAACTCCTGGAGGAATCTCTAGAGAACTCCTGGAAGAATCCTCAAGGAACTCCTGGAGGAATCCCCAAGGAACTCTTTTAGAAAACCTTAGGGAACTCCTTGAGAAAACCTGGATAACTTGTGGAGGAATCCTTCAGGTACTCTTGGAGGAATATCCGGAGGAATTCCCGAGGAACTCTTGGAGGAATTCGCAGGAACCCCCGAAGGAATTCTCGGGATTCTCCCGGAGGAATCCTTAGAGAACTCCTGGAAAATCCCCGGAGAACTCCTGGAGGATTCCCTGGAGGAATCTTTAGATAATTCCTGAAAGAACCCCAAAGACATCGTTAGGGAACTCCGAGAAAATTCCCGGGGAACTAATGCAGAAATTCCCGGGAAGCTTCTTGATGAATCCCCGGAGAATTCCCGGAAGAATCCCCGTAAATTTCACGAAGGAATTTCCGGTGACCTCGTGGAGGGTTTCCTAGAGAATCTCAGAGAACTTCCGTAGGAATCCCCATGGAGGAATTTGTGGGAGCTCTTCGAGGAATTGCTGGGGATCCCCTGTGAACACCTGGTGAAAATCCCTGAGGAAATCCTGAAAAATCCATGGGGAACTTATGGAAAAACTTAAAGGAAGTCAAAGAGAAATTCCTGAAAATTGTCAAGTGATATTTACGAGGACCTTCATTAAGTTTTCCTGAGATACTTCTTGAGGAATTCCTGATGAACTCCTGGAGTAATTCTCTAAGAACTGCTGGAGAAATTATTGAGATACTTCTGGGGATCTCCTTGAGTAATTCCACGGAGAATATCTGGAGAATTACCCGGGAGACTGAATGTTTTTTTGTGGAACTCTTGTAAATATTCCCGTGGAACTGCGGAAGAAAGTTTCAGGATAATCATGAACGAAATCTTAGGGAAATCTTGAAGGGATTCATGTATAATTACTGGAGTATTTCTTGGAAAATTCTGAAAGGAATTTTCGGATATTTTATGGAGAAATTACCAAAGAAATTTTAATGAAATTTCTAGTAGAAAATACACCGCACATTTAGGGAAGCTTATATAACTCTCATGGAATTCCTAAAAATATATCTGAAGAAGCCGGGAATCTTCCATGCAAATTATTGGAAGAATTCTCGAGGAATCCCTAGAAGAATTACATGAAAATTCTGCAGTATTCTCGGGGACATCCTGGAGAAATACTCGGAAAGCTCTTGAGGGTATTCCCGGAGTACTCCTGGGGGATTGTATGTGGAAGTTCTGGTGGAATTCCACCAGGGTTATTCTAGAGAAATTCCCAAGAAACTCTTGGGAATTATTGATGAACTCCTTGCGACAATTTTCCACTTCTTAAAAACATCCCAGAAAGAATTTTGGGAGAACTCCAAGAGGAAACCGCTAGCTCTCAGAAAGTACTCCTGGAAGAATCTAAAAAATCCGTTGAGGGAATCCCGGACTCCTTGATGAACCGCATAAAAAAAGTCATGGATGAGATTACCGACAACCGAGCCGACAACATTATTCCTGTTTCTCCTGCACTTCCAATCCAGAATATCTCCAGAAACCTCCCTGGAACGAAAATTAACCCCGTAATTTCACCGAAATCACCAAGCCGAAATCGCCAACCAGAAGTTTCGTTTCCGCTCAATGTTATTGTTTTTTTAGTTCGCCAACATAAACGTCAACCTATATCAAGTTGGCGTAGTGTGAACATCTTACTTGATATAGGATATCATCTCGCTATATTACTTGATATAGAGCGCAGTGTGAACGTAGCATTACTCACTACTCAGTATCAAGATCTTTATAATTCGGCAGGTTTATTACCTGCAGGATACCACATCTCCTTTTTTCCCATAAAACAGAATGCTAATATAAACCGGAATTTTCCAGAAGTCTTCTCTATATTAACAATTTCCATATTTACATCGTTTAGATTACTATCCTGAAATTTCAGACTACGATTATCTGTCCCATAGTCATTTTAGTTCACCGTGTACATTATTGTGAGATATCTCAGTTCTACCTCGTAAGTCTTTCAGAATGCAGTGACAATTCAGACGTCATCAGTTTGTAGCACTAACACGTGCTAACACAATAAAACGACTTCTTTATTGTGTTGTAAGTAAAGTTTAACATTTACTATGTACGCTTGATACGTTTGAAGTTTCTAATCTAGAAGCTTCTCTGTCGCCATCCACTTGTTTTGAACGCCGAGGATATAATTCCATTTACATTTGTTTACTCCCTTACATTACTGATAATATCTTCACTGTATCGCTCACAATAATACGGAACTAGTCCATGATGATATCACTATGAAATTTATGTTACTTCTCTCCCGTTATTTTTCTTATACTTTTCTGTTTCTTTCAACATGCCTTTCTTCATTAAGTTTCCTTTCCGATTTCTTTTTTTTTCAAATAGTTCCTTGAACGTAGTTGAAATCCGTTATCATTTTCCCGTTCACTTTTTTTCATTTTTCAGTGTTCTCGAGTTCACTTGTGTATCTTATTTTATTTATCTATTTTTTTTGTGTTCAATCCTTATAGGTAGAAGAACTTCACTATCTTTATCTTTACATCATTTCCTTTTTTTACAGAAGATCCCAATACTCGCAAGGTGATCAATTTCAGATCTCTTTAAATAATTATACTTATACTTGACACTGCTGACACCAAGACTGATGCATAATCACAACCAATATTTGCGTTTTTCTCCTTTTTCAAGTTCAAATCTGCCTGCTACATGCTTGAAATCGCAGTTGCAGTCTCGACGACGCTTTCCAGTCTCATTCGTCTATCTACTCAATCTGAGATACTCAACAGCATGTACAGTATTTGAAGGTAGTGCATTGACGTTTGAGACCTTAATTGTGATTAATGTTTAATATTACACTTCTGTTTTTTTCTGCATCTCTACGCTATTCCCACTACAGTAGACGTTTGATAACTTGTTTGAACATTTAGCGAATGAAATTGGATAACAGTATCGTCTGACAGCCGTCACTACTCATACGCTCACGTTAGATGAACGTGAATTCATTCATTTTAGCTAACTTGGCGCACCATTCTGACGGATATGTTACACTAACCGGACTGTTATAAAGCATTTCAGTTAAACCGTTTGTCCCGACCAAACGTCTACCATATTGAAAATAAACTGCATTCTGCGAATTTCTCATTGGATTTTGTAAGATGACGTCACGAATAAACGTTAGGTTCACTTGCGTTCTTCCTTTCCTCTTCTCTCCCACACGATTTTCGACAGTTTCCAGTGGTTTGTTTTGCCGTTCTCCTCTCTCTCGGGGAAAAAAATTAGGTTAAATTTCTATGCAAAACTCTATTGCGTGAGAGATAGTGCATTGTGACGTCATCGCTCTGTATCCCTGTACACTCTATCTTTAAGCGTCGATCCTGAAGCTAAGGCTTTCTCTGCCCTGCAACAATGTCTGAAGTTTGACATCCAATCCTCATTACTAGATATAAAACATCATAAGACTACGTTTCTTATAGGGTATTGGTTCCCTTATTAAGCATGTGGCTCCCATTTTCATCCTACAAAAAACAAAGGATTGAAGCGCTGTTTGTCATGTTTCTTATTTTTGTATTTTTTGTTAGAAGTGAGCACCCATGAAAACAAAAAGAACGGAATCAATCGGTGCCGTAATCGCTTGTTTTCGAATAGGATGAATATGGGAGCGTGAGATTACTGATGGCACACATACCCTATATTCGTCACAGTCTAGTTATTTCTGAATAACAAACTGTTTACTTCGTAGGTTTATTTTACGCTACACCTTTGTTTGTCGTAGCACACATTTTCACTCAACATCACTCTGTCAGAGTTCGGTGTACCTCATTGTTTTTATTTTAACAAGCTCCATCCAATTCCGATATCACCACCTTGCGTTCAACGTATTTTTTTTTCATATACCTAAGAGCCCGTCTTCCCATCTAATAAGATCGGGTCTCAATCCTGCATCATTGCTTCCGGCAAGTCTGAGTTATCGTTTTTCCTCTTGGGTTATACGATTATCTGTCTATACCCTTGCAACTCTTTCCCAAATTCGCTCTCCGGGAGCATGCCAGGCCTTGCATCAGCCAGTTTAATCCGGTCTCTGAGACCAATCTTTTCCGATACGCTCTCCGAGAGCAATGCAATGCTTTGGAATGACTATTGCAAGCTCGGTCTCCGGAACCAACTATTTCACCTTTTTTTTTAACGCTCTCCGGGAGCAAAACTGTGCATTGCACCAGTTACATTCAACAGCAGTTCCTTCTGCAACGCTCTCCGGGAGCATGGTGTACTTTTCAGTTACTCATCATTGATTTTAAAGATCCAAAAAACAGCGTAACTCCTACTTCGCCATTTTCAACTTTGCATCACACCTCCTCCTTCTCGTCCCATAACCTCAACAATCATGAGCACCGATCATTTTTTCTTCCGGCTGCCAAATGAACAACCAAAACACAATTATCTTTTGCAGATCCCATCCTAGTCGCCACTGTGGGAATCTCCTTCGGTGATCCTAATCGGTCACGGCTCAGACGCAATCCGGAATATCCGTAGATCCGTCCCACTGGTCTGATACGCTCTTCACTATCACTCCGTTCCCCGTCAGTCCCACTACTCTACTGCGCATATCCAAACAACACCCTAAACTGAATATACCGTATAATTGTTACTCACTACTCAGTATCAAGATCTTTATAATTCGGCAGGTTTATTACCTGCAGGATACCACAAACACAAAACCGACGAGGTGATGCGTGATGCGTGTGCATATAAGTGAATCAATGTCGCGATAAATATTATTATGATTTCTGGCCACCTGAGTTGCCATTGTGTTAACTTTTGTTTTGATATGAACGGCCTGAAGGCTGCTGCGATGCTGCTGGGTGGGTGACAGTATCTGTTCGATTTTGACATTGCGTCTGTATCGCGGGTATCTCCTCGCGGGCATATCGCCGCCGCCCAATGTGGATTTATTATGAGCGCCGCAATACTGTTGTTGTATTAACTAGGAATTATCAAACTGATGTTCCAAAATGGAACAATTTTCATTAATTCAAGAAATCAATGTTGTTTGCACTGTTATCCATAATATTTGGAAACTTTGGTGAAAATTTGTTTGAAATGGGTGCATTACCTCGTGCATTACTTATCTTCACTTTTGCGGCAATCGTCAAGGTTTGTTGATTTTGTTCATTAGGATACCAGTTTGACGGTTCGATAAGGTATTTTTGGCTTCACACTATTCGCTTCTCTACCTATTTTCTCTGGGTTTCACGTAGGGTATCGCGCCACTTGGGCGGAGCTTCTATATTCGTCTGTTTTCCACTATAACTCAGTCAATTTTGAACCAATAGTCTATTTTACGAAACGACAACAGTGTTGATATTGATATTAATAATAATAACACTCACGGGCTTGGGCGCAACCTTCTGTCAAATTTTCATTCATGAAATGAGCGATCAGCTGATCCGAAACGTCTCGTAAAATGGCTCATTGGCTTCTTTAGCGGTGTTGAGATAATTCCATATTCAGAATCTGCATGCAAAACTGAACCGAAATCCAAATTTTCATGAATTTTGGTGCCCGGGAACCTATTTAAAAATCAGTTTGAAGTTTGTATGGGAGCGATTTGTCGAATCACCCCTCGTCGCATTTTGTACTGGGCGGAGCTGTCAAGCAGTTGGCCAGCTGTCAAAAGGTGATTTCGAAAAATCTCTTCGAAAGCGATTTTAGGTACCAAAATGAAGTTCTAAAAATCTGAAAAAAATCATGGTGGTTCAGAAAAAGGTGCTCTTTTGTATAAAATAAAAAAAATCCATACATTTTTCCTCGCATTTTTCTTAATTTAAAAACCCAATTGACTTGAAATGTTGTACACGGGTAGATACTATACCCACCGACGAAGATTAAATTCGTCTGTGCTATACCTATCTCACCACATTCCAAAAGTTGTGTCAATTGGGTTTTTAAATTAAGAAAAAATCAATGATTTTTTTATTTTAAACGAAAGAGCAACTTTTTCTGAGCCGCTATGATTTTTTTCAGATTTTTAGAACTTTATTTTGGTACCTAAAATCATTTTCAAAGAGATTTTTTGAAATCACCTTTTGACAGCTGGGCAACTGCTTGACAGCTCCGCTCAGTACAAAATGCGACGAGGGGTGATTCGACAAATCGCTCCCATACAAATTTCAAATTGATTTTTAAATAGGTTCCCGGGCACCAAAATTGATGAAAATTTGGATTTCGGCTCAGTTTGGCATGCAGATTCAGAATATGGAATTATCTCAACACCACTAAAGAAGCCAATTGGTTCAAATTTGACAGAGTTGTAATGGAAAACAGACGAATATAGAAGCCACCGCTCAAGTGGCGCGATTCCCTATGCATTTTGAGAAAATTCGATTGTCGGCTGTGGGAAAACTTCGGGTTTCAACCACGACGACAATAGTGTTTTTTGACGTGCAGCTCCATAGGGACGTTCTCCGCAAGGTCATTTGTATGAGAGCCCCCCGTTCCAGAGACCGGTCCAGAGGTCACACCAAGCTAAAGCCTGGAACACATAGCGTCCGTTCCGTCGAGGTTTGCGTTTTTTTTGACAGTTTTCCCATGGGAAATGTGTCAAACTACAAAAGTACTGTCACGCACAAGCAAACGTATGCATTGACCAATCCTCGGACCAATCCAAATTCCTGTGTGGTAGTGGTTTGTGTTCAGATTTCCCGTGTTAAGCTATCTGTAAGAACTTTTTAAACATCTTTTGTTCTCACGTATATGGATAGGCTTGCATTAGGTTTCGTGAGACATTTTTTGGACAACTCAATTGTGTGGGGCACTTAAGAGCCTTCCCCCACAGACAAACAGACGTAACAGCTTGAACGATTTTCATGGAAATCCATCGCCCACTTCACACTACCATCACCTGGTGGAAAAGTTGCACGAATCGCTGTGTTGTGCCATATCGTCAACAGAAGGCGCTAGTGTGAAACGTCAAACGCATAGAAAAATGATGCGCGCGCCTCTGGTTGTGAAAGCCACAACTATAAAAATTTGAAATGATCGTTAAAAGCGTGGTCGATGGAAATTTCGCAAGTGTTACGTCTGTTTGTCTGTGCTTCCCCGGTCCCAAAAATACCCACACACACAATAGGGAACTGCATGAAATTCTCTCCTTCTCTTTCACTCTTACAGAAATTTTGTAAACAACAAGGCCAAGAAACGTCAAAATCCCATACAAAATCAAAACAATGCAGTGCCCTATATTGCAGATTACATCTCAAATTGGACTATCACACTTTTTTTGGTACGCCTAAAAAGTGTGATAAAAGTGCACATTTGCCTCGGATCGTCTCGACGTCTTCGGTGCACTTATTCCTTTATTTACAAGGAATAAGTGCACCGAAGACCTCAACACGATCCGACGTGTCCCTGCGCTGCAATCACACTTTGAAGGTGTGTGCACACTATTGTGTCAGTCCAATTTGGGGTGCAGTCAGCAATACCCTGAAATTCATTTTTAAATATACATGTATAGATCTGTCTTGCCCCTTTTAATGAGAGGTTCCGAACTTTTTGAAACATCTTGGCATTATTTATTTTGTCTCCATGCATACTGTCATTTGAATCAAAACAAACTCGCCGCTTCTCGCTGTGTGTAAACAAGTTTCGCCAAAAAAGGTTTGATTTTTTCAATAGTTTTGTAAGAAAATGACCAAATTTGCTTTATTTCCTTTTTCTAGCTTTGCCGCTGAACAGAGTTCTGTGAAATAAACTGCGTCTGGAGTGTGGATCACCATGGATGCAGCGGTTTCTTCCAGCACCGATCGCAGCCTGCAGCAGAATCCGGCCGTTCGGCGTCGGCAGATGCGGCAGAAGGTGTTGAACCGCATCCGGAAGGTCAACATCAAAAACAAGGGGCTGAAGAGTTTCTACTATTTTACCTACGAAACCGTGGCGGTGGATGGCAGGAACAAATCGGGAACCACCGCATCCACCTACTTTTTCAATGGGGAACCGTGCGAGGGGGATGAGCAGTTCCTGAAGCAAAGTGAGTATTTGGCGGCTTTATTTTGGCGATTGGTCATGTTCCAAGAAAGCTTGTGCCTATATCGAAAGTTTTTGATTGATAGTAGAGGTCTGTAAACCTCTTCAAGCCATTGTCTCTATATTGAAATAATTCCTGGATATGCGGTTCCATTTGTTACATCCCTAGTGAAACGTAGCGTATTCGTAACCAACGTTGCCGCCGGAACGAGAAAATCGGAAATCAAGGAACTGTTCGACCGCTACGGCAAAATCGAAAGTATCCAACTGAAGTCGCGAAATGGTGAAACGATCGTAGGAAGACAGCACATTTCCCCGTACAGTCCCATCGTGGCCATCGTTAAGTTCAGCAAAAAGGAAGAAGCCGAACGCGCTTGCGAAACGAAGGATGGCAAATTCCAGGCGAAGTTGGTCGATGCTCGGTCCAATTATGGTAAGATGTTTTTTAGTTGTCAGGGAGGATTTTCTAAATGAATTTTGTGAATTATTGTTTCCAGAAAAAGAAAACTGTATTCGTGTTGAGAACGTAGATCCTAAGGTTACGAAAATGGAGCTAAGGGAGCATTACGGCGCTTGTGGAACTATTCTTGGAATTTCGCTGGAAACGAATGACGGTTCCTTGATACTTACGGACAAGGAGTATCAAAAGCTGAGCTTTGTTTGCTGCTACATTCGCTTCAGTCGTAGGAGCGAGGCCAAGGTGGCACGGGAAATGCACGAGTACATATTCCGGGAGAGGAAGCTCCGAGTGGAGTTGGCCTACCAGAAGCACTGCGATCCAAACAGTAAGGGGAAAATGTAGAAAATCGATCGTACCTTCTCATGTAACCATTATCTATTTTTTCAGAACTGAGCAACAACGTTTTGCGAATGTTTTTCCAGAACGTCGGTAATGTGGTCGCCCTGGACCAGATTCCGCACCAGCACATGGGTTACGTGTGCTACAAAAATCCTCTTGCGCCGGAAACGATCAAACGGCTGAATCAGCGCGTCTACCGCAACAAGAGAATCCACTTTGAAAAGCTAGACATCGGAAATCTGGTCAAGAAGCAGCAGACCAAGTCTGGCGGCGATGCCATGGACATTGGCACCAGCAGTATTCAGGATGGCGGAGCCATGACTTCCACGCCGAATGCCTCAGCTTCGACGTCCTCGGGAGCAGGATCCGTGCCGAAGAAGGCAAAAACGAAGAACTTGCAGAAAAAGATGGCCAACACCAGCGGGGCAGCTGCTGCAACGCCAGGAGCAGCCCCGAAGAAGAAGATGCCCAGAAAGAGCGCAGGAACTGCGACAAAGGCAAAAGCAACCGAGAAGGCCACCAAGACTGCAAAAGAGGAGATGTCGTAATGATAAGCTTGAATCGAATGTAGATTTAACATGATATTTGCATTAAATTGTGTCGTATTTATGACAATGCAATACATTTTTTAGTCTGAAGTTTTTTTTTATCGATGACGCTCAGATCCTGTTTTAAGATAGTTAAGATCAGCTCTGATAAGTTCATAATGTTTGGCATCTTATATGTTATGGTACAATGCATATCTGAATTACTAACAAGAACGCATTTTGTTCACAGTTCCCTTTCAACATGCGGACAACTGGCCGCCCAGGTACAACGTAGATCAAATCAAGCAATCGAATGTCACTTTCGCTATGCATTGTGTGAGCCCGGAACTAGACCACTTCGGTGAGGTAGTCTAAGAGGTCCCAATGCACAGAAAAAGTCATTGGGGACGGTAAACACATCAGCTTTCAGCTCAAAGAGAACCAGATCGTCGCCTAGAGACGAAAGACGTTATTATCGAGACTTTCAGCCGGTGTCTGGTTCATCTTCGTCCGCTAAAAGATCCCAAATTGTTGAAATCACAGTAGGCATCGGTTTAAGCAACGACAACCAATAATTTATGTACATTAGCTTTAGAGTACATGATGCCATGGCAACGCCTAGTAACGCGTGGCACAGTAGGCGATAAGAAATTCAAATAAAATTTTCTTCATTAGTATCTAGTCAACGAACCAAACCAGACGTTTTCTTTTACTCTGCAAAAGGTTATGGGCCCGAGGCTGGCCATAGCCAGAAGAAAAGTGAAAAAGTAAAAATTTTCGTGATGAACCGTCAGCAGCAGAATGGAGCAAGCGGAATCGGAGCTGGATTACCAGGTGCCGTGGGCGGAGCCGGAGTGCCGGCCGCTGGAAACGGACGGATCAGCGCGGTCGCCATGCCCATTATTGAGAAGCTGAAGGGAAGCGAAAATTACTCTACGTGGGCGTTCGCGATGAAAATGACGCTCATTCGCGAGGGCACGTGGTACGCGGTATCGCCCCCGGCGGGGCAGCAAATTGACGAGGAGGTTAGTTTGCGAGCGATGGCCACGATTTGCTTGAGCCTGGAGACGACGAACTACAGCCTGGTGCAGGACGCGAAGGACGCTCAGGAAGCTTGGGAGCAGCTAAGGAACGCTTTCCAGGACAACGGCCTGACGAGGAAAATCGGGTTGTTGCGAAAGTTAACCTCGATTCGATTGGACGAATGCGGCAGCGTGGAATCGTACGTCGACGAGCTGATGTCCACGGCGCATAAACTTGCGGGAATCGGCTTCAAAGTGGACGACTCATGGCTGGCTGCGTTGTTGCTAATGGGACTTCCGGAGCATTATGAACCCATGATAATGGGACTCGAGGCATCGGGCACTGCGTTAACGTCGGACGCGGTGAAGGCAAAAATTTTGCAAGACGTGAAGCTACCGAGTGGATCGAAAAACGGCGGCGCCGACGGTGCGTTGTACTCCAACCCGGCACGACGACGACGTGGTGGCAACGGTGGCACACCGAAGAAGGACGACACTGTCGAGTCGCTCCGGATTACGTGCAGTTTCGGATGCTGCAGAAATTCCACATACCTCACTCTCGTTACGAACAGCGATTTATTAGTCACTCCGCTTTCCGATGTGGTTACACTTCCACTATTATTGTTTATTTTGAGCTTCTCAATAATGACATTTCCATACACGGAACTACAAATCAACCCAAATTTAAGTTGTTTTGACGCAATCCCGGTCTTCCGTGGAATAACTCAAATTTGCGTCAAACAGCGAAAGTGGTGAGTGAGTAGTTCTCGTTTGAGAGCGGCAAAAAAATTAACCCACTGGTAAGTTATTTTCACCCAACGGAGGCCTCAAATGACGCAAATTTGGGTTCACTTAAGAAAACCCAAATTTGGCTTCTTCCACGGAAGAGCAGCGGATGCGTCGTTGCTTCTCTCTTTGTTTTTGACAACATTGCGGTGGGGCGAGGGAGAAAACAACCCAACTTTGAGTTAAAAGCAGTTTAGCCAAATTTGAGTTTTTAAAACTTATTCTTTGGGTTTTAATATTTTTCCGTGTAGACAAATAGACGACCAAAGCTTGAACCAAAGCGTCACAGACAATAGACATACAAATGACAAATATAATACAAACCTAATTACCGCAGGGTACATCAACAGTGTTTATATACTCTGCATTCCTCACCTGGTCCGAGGATTGAAATATGCATAAAAACAAAGAATTTTATTGATACCGATATAGTGTTGAAAAGTAAAATTGACCCTATCATCCGTTATAACGCGCTGGCATTGTTGCAATTCTTCTGGAGCGCTTGGGTGTTGGCGTTTCCTTAGAAATCGGGCTTCGAGTCATCTCATTCTCGGTAGCTGTTTTTGCATCTGCCGTAGCTGCACCTGTCATAGCGGGATCTGCTGTAGCTGGATCTGTATGATCTGGATCGGTCGTTGCATCATGCGGAATGGGCCATCCCCCTCAAGTGCGCTACAGGCCGACGATATCCAACTCCACTGCCAACAAAACAACAACGTCACTTCCGCCTCTCTGAATCACCGAACACTCCGGTCGAAAGCTGGGCTCCAATTCTCTCGTCTCATAACCCTTGATCATGATTGCGTCTCCAATTGCTACATCTGCCCCTTTGGCGTGCTGTCGCTTATCGGCGCACAGCCTCCCCTGCAGTGAAGTGTAAATGAAGGTAGCAGGTCCCTTACAGGTCCTCCAGTAAGCAGCTCCATCGGAGACCCCCCGGCAACAGAATGCGGGGCAGTGCTGCAAGAATACACATAATCCTCAAGCGCCCTCCTCCAGTCCTCCCACAATGACCTCGCACCTCGCAACGCTCGGAGCATCCCCTGGTTCCGTCGTTCGACCAACTCACTCATTTGTGGCCAGTAGGGGATGCCACCAAGGATGGCACGGACTAGTCGGATGCTTCCCGCTGGTACAGCAGCTCGAAAACTCCTCGCCGGCAAATGAAGGTCCATCATCCGTTCGAACCGCTTCAGGACAAGTGTGCTCCTCGAACACTCGCCCCAGTGCCTCGACACTCTTGTGCGCACATGCTGTCCTCATTTCAATCACACAAATCCACCTCACCACTAACAACGCAAAGCTTCGAACCTCTCCCCTTGTCTCCGGCACCCTAAAGCTTCTGATTGCTGCCACTTTGTCGTCGGCAGGATATATACCATGGCTGCTGATCTTGAAACCAAGAATCTCCAGCTCCTCCACCTCAAACAAGCATCCATCCTTGTTCAGCAAAGCGTGATTCCTCTCAAGGACAGCCTATACAAACTATCACCCCATCAATGCCCGCCAACATCTCGCTCATTATTCGTTGAAAAATCTCTGGCGCGCAATTTATGCCAAACATTAAGCTCCTGAAACGCATCAGATCCCCGCTCGTCATGAAGGTTGTTACCTCTCGCGATTCAGGGTGTAGTTCCACGTAGTAGTAGGCAGTAGTGGATAGTGCTCACGTTGTATCGCTTGATTAGGATATCGCACATCAATACATAGCCGCATATCATCAGTCCCCTTGGGGACTACTACCATTGGAGAAATTCAGTCAGATGGCCCAATAACTGGTTCAATCATATCGGCATCGAGCACTTCCTGAAGCCCCTGATTGACCCTAGCCTCCATTGCCACAGGGACTCTGAGGTAAGCCAACTTCCTTGGAGCCATTGGGGAACGTTCAAAAATTACGTCCAACATTTGGTGGAGGGGGGGGGTCTAGAAAAGTGTGACAGTACGTGTATTAGGTATAGGAAAATAGCGTGACAGAGGGGGGAGGGGGGGTCTAGAAATCCCGAAAAACGATGGACGTAATATTTGAATCTTCCCTTGTGTAATCAATCGACAGCTCCACCTGGACGTTCGGAAATATTTGAAACGCAACCCTCTTTTGGACAACACTGTATTTAAACCTCTAACCCTACTTTCAACACCTTGAGATCCTCAGTCGTCTCTTTGCTAAGCAGACATCTTTGTGCCCCTTCAATCATAAAAAAAAATCCGCATAATTCTTGGGCTTTGTATCATGAATCGCTATCCAAGCTTCAAAAATGGCCAAAATCCGCAAGGGTTCCTGAGAAGCATACGCTGTAAACTGTCAATCGCATTGAAACCCTCTATTCTTGGCGCTACGGTCTTCAACCGGTCTCGCATCTTTTCAATTTCGTTACACTCTCGGTGTGCGCTACGGTCTTCAGCCGGACTCGCATCTTTTCATTTCTTCTTCAGTTGTGCGCTACGGTCGCCAACCGGACTCGCATCTTTTTTTTTCACTTCATCCTCGGTGTGCGCTTCGGTCATCAACCGGACTCGCATCTTTTCTTTCTTCTTTTCTTCACTGCGATTTCAATTTTAAGCTTCCAACTTCTAGAGAATCGATTTTCATTTTAGAACTTGCGACATCCCTCACGATGCCATGGAATTTTTCAAATCATCCCCGCAATCAATAATCCATACATCGTACACAATCCTCTCAAGCATACACACAATCTCGCACACAATGATCACTGACCGAACATGTAGCATCAAGAACTTAAAACATCCATTTATTATCGTTCACCTTTCAAGTCCCCTCTCAAAAACCGGAACCGCAGTTTAAAGGAAACTTACCGCAGCAAACAAATCGTACCGGCTGCGCCAAATTGTCGAGTCGCTCCGGATTACGTGCAGTTTCGGATGCTGCAGAAATTCCACATATCTCACTCTCGTTACGAACAGCGATTTATTAGTCACTCCGCTTTCCGATGTGGTTACACTTCCACTATTATTGTTTATTTTGAGCTTCTCAATAATGACATTTCCATAGACAAATAGACGACCAAAGCTTGAACCAAAGCGTCACAGACAATAGACATACAAATGACAAATATAATACAAACCTAATTACCGCAGGGTACATCAACAGTGTTTATATACTCTACAGACACGTGCCACAACTGCAAGAAGCGGGGGCATTTTGCAGCAAAGTGCCCACAGAAGCAAACCCCACAGAGGACGTCGGGCAAAGCATTGTGCAGCGTTTTTGCGATGGGTGAGGTAAGTGGTGAGGAGTGGTACTTTGACTCCGGCGCCACGTGCCACATGTCTCGGAGTGGCAACGGCTTTGTGAAGCAACAACACATGGCGCACCCGGTTGGCACGGCGAACAACGGCAACATGATGTCTGTCGCGAAGGGTCTGGTCAAGCTGGATCTCGAAGAAGGCCCCATCGAAGTGAAGGATGTGCTGCAAATTCCGGAACTGGCCACCAATCTACTTTCGATCAGCAAAATCTGTCAGAAGGGACTGACGGTGTTTTTCGACGCGGAGCGATGCGAAGTCCGCGAGAACGATGGGAACGTGATCGCATCCGGCACACACGTGGGTGGCCTGTACAAGCTCAACCGGAATAACGAGCAGGCGTTAATAGCACCGAGCGCATCCATCTGGCACAGGCGGCTAGGTCATCTGAATCGCCAAAGCTTGCGGAAGTTGATGACGATGGCGGACGGCTTCGAATTGCGGGATGACGCTATTCCGGAGTGCATCGCTTGTATCGAGGGTAAGCATGCACGTAATCCTTTTCCTTCCAGTGTTTCGCGAGCCGAAGGGCTATTGGACTTGGTACACTCGGACCTGGTAGGACCCATCGAAGTTCCATCTCTCGGTGGCAGCCGTTATGTGATGACATTCATCGACGATGCGAGCCGGAAGGTGTTCCTCTATTTCCTGGAACGAAAAAGCGAAGCATTTGGGGCGTATGAAACGTTCAAGGCAATGGCCGAGCGCCAAACAGGACGAAAGCTGAAGGTTCTGAGGACGGATAACGGAACCGAGTATGTGAATGCATCGTTCAGACGCAGTATGGCAAAGGATGGAGTTCGCCATGAGAAAACTTGTCCGTACACTCCCGAGCAAAATGGTGTGGCGGAGAGAATGAACCGGACGCTCATCGAGAAAGCCCGAAGCATGCTGAACGATTCGCGCCTACCGAAGCAATTTTGGGCCGAGGCGGTTTCAACGGCAGCGTACCTCGTCAATCGGAGCCCGACGAGGTCAATCGAGACGACACCGGAAGAAGCGTGGACCGGTAGGAAGCCGGATTTGCGACATTTAAGGATTTTTGGATCGCTAGCGTTGGTCCACGTGCCGAAGCAACGAAGAAGGAAGTTCGACGCCAAATCCCAGAAAGCGATTTTCGTGGGATACGCCGACGGTACCAAGGGGTATCGTGTGTACGATCCGGTCAAGCGTGACATTCGGATCAGCCGCGACGTGGTTGTGGTTCAGGAAGGCGAACCGCAAAATTTGGTCGAACGTGAGGATAATCAGCAGCAAATACAGTTCATGGAGCTGTACTCGATCGATGAGCCGACTGCGACTGGCGAGATGAACCCGGTTGCGGAACCGAGAATCGGTGGCGGTGAGCTCACTGAAGACGAGATTGGAGAGCTGACATCATCCGACAGCGAGTCAAGTGATCCGGAATTTCTGGATGCGAGCAACGAGCCTGCGCTCCCGTCGCAACTTGGTAGGCCAGCTGTTGAGCAGCAAGGGCTTAGGCGTAGCGACCGGGAGCGCCGAATTCCAGGCAAGTATTCCGATTTCGTTACGTATAGTTCCTTTTCTGGCGAAGTTGTTTCCCCCCAGCTCACATCGATGTCTCCCAACACGACGGTCGACGACCCTCAAAGCGCTCAACGGGCCGGATCGCGAACAGTGGATCGCGGCCATGCGTAAGGAAATCAAGGCCCTGGAGGAGAATCAAACGTGGGAGCTAACCAGTCTTCCAAGCGACCGGAAGGCAATCCGGAACAAATGGGTCTTCAGGACGAAACGAGGACCAACTGGTGAGATCGAGCGGTACAAGGCCCGCTTGGTCGTGAAAGGGTGCTCGCAGCGGCCAGGAATCGACTACGACGAAGTGTACTCCCCGGTGGTGCGGTATTCCACCATCCGCTACCTCTTGGCGCTGGCGGTAAAGCACGACCTCGATATAGAGCAGATGGACGCTGTTACTGCTTTCCTCCAAGGCGAGTTGGCGGACGAGGTCATCTATATGAAGTTTCCTCGAGGATTTGCTGGCACCTCCAAACAAGTATGTCGCTTGCGGAAGGCAATGTACGGGCTCAAACAGGCGAGCCGTGTGTGGAACAGCCAGCTAGACAAAGCGCTGAAGGATTTCGGCCTGGAGCAGTCGAAAGTGGACCCATGCCTGTACTTCCGGGTCGACGGTGAGAAAATGATTTTCGTCACCATTTACGTGGACGATTTCTTGATTTTCACCAACGAAGCGAAGTTGAAGCGGAGATTGAAGTCGTTCCTCCACAATCCACAAAATGAAGGACCTCGGCGAAGCAACCTTCTGCCTGGGATTGAGGATCACGCGGGACCGGAAGAACGGAGAGCTGTGGGTAGATCAGGAGCACTACATCGACAGCGTGTTGCGGCGGTTCAACTTGGCGAACTGCAACCCAGTCTCCACGCCGGCAGAGGCAAGCATCAAGCTGGACAAATCGATGTCACCGGCGACGCCGGACGAGGCCCGCGAAATGAAAGAAGTTCCATACCAGTGAAATATCTAAGTGCGAGGGAAAACTAGAGTTTCTGTCTTCACGAGATGTAATAAAAAGACGTGTTTACTCGATGGTAGTCACAAAACTTCTGAACTCTTGTATTTCGCCTGTTCGTTCACATTGCTCTATTTCTCCTATTTTCCCTTTTCTCTCATCTCACTTTTTCTATCCACTCTGAGCGAGTTCCTAAGCGTTTGTCACTACTACAACTCCTTAATCCTTTAGTTCGAAAATAGTTCATTTTATTTCAATATAAGTTCAAACTCAAATTCACTATACTTTAAAATCTTCGAATGCATATTATGCTTAACATTTACAAAAGAATCGATATATACAATTATACAATTTAAAATTCTTGTTAACTCGAATTTACTAATAGTAAACGAAATCGCTTCTTCTACGCTTCTTGTTTCTTCTTTTCGATTTTCTTATCGAAACCACTGGGAGTGGATCCGATTCTTGATTCGGAGAATCTACTTCAAGATTATCGTTTGTAAAAATGAAGGAATCGGCAGGGTAGCCGTAAAATTCAAAATCTGGATTTGAAATATCGGAATCTTCTTCCTCGTCTTCTCTTCCTCTCTTACTTGTACCACAACCATCGTTACTTTTTCTTACCACAGGCGACGACAAAACAGATTCTAAAAATGGTGCGGATGACAAAGGTGGTGGTTCTCGATTTGTTACAGATGACGAAACTGGTGCTGCTTCTGGATTCGGCGACAAAACAAGTGCTGGATCGTTTACTGAGGCGTTTCCACTCTCAAAAGGAAAAACTAAAGTTCCCTTGCGGTGAGGGTCACGATAGCTTCAATTGACGCTTATGCGCCAACACTATCCTTCCCCCAAGAGAAATCTGGAAAGTAGCATCAGAAACTTGTCTTAAAAATTTGGCTGGTAACCATCGTCTGATGTCTGTAGTGTTTATGTTTTTGTAAAAAATCAGATCTCCGTTTTTGAGTGCTGTAAATGCATCGGGTTTTTTAACAACTTTTGCAGTGTGCAAAACAGGATCATCATGCGAGTTAGTCAAATTGTTTTTAAAATTTTTCTTTGGATTAATTAGGTCCAGCATAGTTTTTGGTTTATAAGAGAGCAATCTTTCTCAAGGAAACTGGCCTTGTCTATCTACGCAAATATTGCGATAGTTAGACAAAAAATACGCAATTTGTTCTTCAACGTCTAATCTCTTCATTTCCGGATCAAGAAAAAACTTTTTTAAAACATCTTTCACTAAACGCACGGTTCTCTCCGCTTGTCCGTTGCTCTCTGGGTGATACGGTGGACTTTTCATTACCAAAATCCCCTGGTTTTTCAAAAACGAAACGAAGTTGTCTGAATTGAAAGGTGGTCCTCCATCTGTGACCACTACGTCCGGTAATCCGTACCTAGCAAAAATCCCCAAAAGTACCTTCAAAACCTTTTTGCAGTCTGTTCCTTGTCGCATGTACTCTAGCTCTATCCACTTGGTAAAGCTGTCAACAACAACTAGAAAAATTTTACGGTCAAAGTAGAAAAAGTCAGCGTGAATCCTGCTGAAGGGTTTAGTTGTTGGAATCCATCGGGAGTAGGGAGCCTTTTTGTTGATCGCTGTCATCTGGTGGCATATCGCGCAAGCCTTCACATAGTCCTCCACGTCCTTGTTTAGTCCGAACCAGTAGACTGTCCTACGCGCTAGTTGCTTGATCTTACTAATCCCTGAGTGGTTCATATGGAGCATTTTGAGTACTTTGCTCTTCATACTCTCAGGAATTACCACGCGATCCTGGAATAAAACGCATCCCTCGATGTCTTCAAGCTCCTGATAGTGAGAATACACGTCGACAAAACGCCTTTCCAATCTCTGTGGCCAACCTTGTTTGAGGTATTTCAAAATTGTTTGCAGAAATTCGTCCTTTAAAGTTTCCCTAGCCACTTCTTTATAATCGATTGGAAATTCGTTGGAAAAGTTAAGGTTTTTGACGTATTCTCGTGCCAGTTCTTTGGGAATTTCATCGGACAGAGGAAAACGACTGCAAAAATCTGCATTTCCCATCCTTGAAGAAGGCCGATACACTATGTCGTAGTCGTAAATAGAAAGTTCCATAACGTATCTTTGTAAACGCGTCACCGAAATTGAATTTTTACCCTCTTTGCCAAAAATACCGATTAGAGGCTTGTATAAATAGTGAAATGCATTCCGTAAAGAAATTTGTGAAACTTCTTTACAGTGCTCACAACTGCTAACGCCTCGAGATGCAAAATGGGGTAGTTTTTCTGTGCGCTGTTCAAAGAAAATGAGGTGAAGCTTATTGGTTTCTCTTCGTCTTCAACCAAATGTGCGATTACACCTCCCAAACCATAGCTACAGGCATCTGTTACTACTACAATGGGCTTATACGGGTCAAAATACTCCAAAAGGTTTGGGTTTAAAAGAAATCCTTTACAATCTTCAAATGCTTTCTTACAGTTGTCAGTCCAACAAAACGTCACGTTTTTCTTTAAAAGATTGTAGAGGCAGCTGATGCGAGTGGACAAATTAGGAATGAACTTAGAGTAATAAGTTACAAGTCCTAAAAATGCCTTCAACTCTGAAACGTTCCGTGGAGCTTTCGCTTCACGGATGGTTTTCACTTTATCGGGGCAGGGGAGCAATCCCTTGTCTGTCAAAACATGCCCCAGGTAAGGCAATTGCGTAACAAAAAACTTGCATTTTTTCAAATTAACTTTTATGTTGGCTTTGGCCAACCTTTCCAAAACCAAAAAAAGTTTGTCTCTGCAATCTTTGAAGTCCTTACCCGCTATCAGCACATCATCCAAATAAACTGAAACATTCTCCAAACCACAAAGTACTTGGTCCATGACCTTCTGGAATATTGCTGCGCTAGACGAAGCCCCTTGAGGAAGTCTGTTGTAGCAGTAGAGGCCCTTAATGGTATTGATTACCATGAACTTCTGTGAACGATCAGTCAAAAGCAGCTGTGTATAAGCGCCCTCTAGGTCCAAGGAACAAAAAACCGTTGAACCCGAAAGTGTAGCAAACAGATCCTGCGCTACAGGCAAAGGATACGTATTTGGAAGCAAAACTTTATTTATTGAGACTTTGCAGTCTATCACCAAGCGAATAGTCTGATCCTTCTTCACAATAGCAATGACCGGTGAAGCCCATTCGCTGGCTTCAACTGGTGTGATAACTCCTTGTCTTTCCAGATCCGTTAAATAGTCAATCACTTGCTGTCTCAATCGTAATGGTACTTCGTAGGCCTTTTTGAAAATCGGTGTGTCCTCCTTCAAGATTAAATCTCCCTTATAACCAACTATCGGACTGGAAAAATCTTTAGTAAAAATTGTAGGAAACTTACTTTGTACTTCATCAACAATATTCTGCTCATCAGCCAGGTTAATGTTCCCCACCATCGACGGAGGATTGGCAAAAGTGTTTCGCCAACCGAAATAGAACTCATCTAGCCAAGTCCGGCCAACCAGCGGGATAAAATCGTTGTTACAACGCAACACAACCATGCTCAGTTGTTTGCGCTTTCCAGCGAGCTGCACATCTACGTAAATTCTTCCAACAACTTTTAGTTTGTTACCGTCAATAACTACTAGCTTTTTGTTGCAGCTTTGCAGCTTACAATTTGCAAAATTTCGTAAGTACAGCTCTTCTGAAATCACACTCTCCGCTGATCCGCAGTCTATTTCCATGGTCAAACGCTTCTGGCTTACTAGCACCTCCACATAGCAGGGTTCATTGATTTTGTTGACGGACGAAGACGAAATCATTAAGCAAGGCATGCCGTCGGAATAATCAGAATCGTTATCTAGATCTTTCTTTAACCGCTTAAAAAGTCCCGAATCTTTGGAGCTAGTTGATGGCTTTGGAGTGTCTACAAACTTAACGCTGGATTGATTTCTACGCGGGCTTTTGTCGTGTAAACTGTAGCAAAACTTTCTTGTGTGTCCAGTTTTCTTGCAAAAGGAACAAATATATACTGGTTTAGCGGAACTTCCACCTCTTTTGCCTCGGTATTTGCTATTACTCCTACTCCTGGACGAGAACGATCGGTTCCGGTCGAAACTACGACTCCGGTTCCGGAATCTGTTCCGAGACCGTGAAACTTCCGGTCGGTTACCTAATCGTGCTACTACGCTCACTCTCCTATCATCATCATGCTTTAGTTGTCTGGTTCTACTGGCTGAAATCTCGGAGTTAAGGATAAGCCTTTCCGCTTTTGTAGCAGATAGATCCTCTTCATCGCAAAGTCTCTTCTGCAGTTGCACATCACTCAATCCTATAACCAGCATATCCCATCCTCGTCGCCACTTGAAATATCTAAGTGCGAGGGAAAACTAGAGTTTCTGTCTTCACGAGATGTAATAAAAAGACGTGTTTACTCGATGGTAGTCACAAAACTTCTGAACTCTTGTATTTCGCCTGTTCGTTCACATTGCTCTATTTCTCCTATTTTCCCTTTTCTCTCATCTCACTTTTTCTATCCACTCTGAGCGAGTTCCTAAGCGTTTGTCACTACTACAACCAGGAGGCAGTGGGCTGTCTCACCTATTTGGCGCAAGTGACGCGGCCGGATATCAGTTTTGCGGTCAATCAAGTCAGCCAATTCAATTCGAATCCTGGGCGCAGTCACTGGAATGCTGTGAAGCGCATCATGCGGTACCTGCGAGGCATGAAATCAAGCCGACTGACGTACTCGAAGGATCGGGCATCGAATCTGGTTGGCTACACAGATGCCGATTGGGGAGGAGAACCGGATTCCAGGAAATCCACTACTGGATACGTGTTCACCTTCATGGGAGGAGCTGTGTCGTGGAACGTGAAGCGGCAACCAACAGTTGCGTTGTCCTCGTGCGAAGCGGAATACATCGCACTTTCCCTCACAATCCAGGAAGCGCTTTGGTGGCACCACTTCCAGTCACAGATGTTTGGCGTGCAGGGGATTCCTATCCGGTGCGATAATCAATCGGCCATCTGTATCGCCAGGAATCAAGGGTACAATCCACGGACGAAGCACCTAGACATCCGGTATCACTTCATCCGGGATGTCCTACAGCAAGGCATAATTGAATTGGGATACGTGAACACGAAGCAACAACCTGCGGATGGGTTCACCAAATCCCTGACGAATCTGAAGCTAGAAGAAAATAAGAAATTAATTGGATTCATTGCTTAGGGAGGAGTGTTGAAATCACAGTAGGCATCGGTTTAAGCAACGACAACCAATAATTTATGTACATTAGCTTTAGAGTACATGATGCCATGGCAACGCCTAGTAACGCGTGGCACAGTAGGCGATAAGAAATTCAAATAAAATTTTCTTCATTAGTATCTAGTCAACGAACCAAACCAGACGTTTTCTTTTACTCTGCAAAACAAATAAAATCTTCCGCTTATCTATCGACAGCAAGTCAAGATCGGGTCACCATGTAGCATCAAACCTCTTTGGAACGCACAGTACCGTCTGGCGCTCCGGTAGCCTAAAGCCCCAAATAGCCTCACTAATAACCAACACCGAACCAGCCTGAAGTTAGGTCGAATATCATCGCCGTGTGCACCCGCTGGTCAAGACCGTTTTGGTACCATCAATTCGTACACCGATGTCGATTAAACCAACCCAGACGTCCGGCCATAAGGTCGGGTGACACTGACTTGAAACGGCGGAAGGGCTAATGTCGGCGCTGTGCTCCATCTCATAAAACCGTGGCGTGGCCTTAAAGTACGTTTCTGACCTGTGCCTAGCTTAGGCAACTAACTGGGTGGAAGTAGGTTCAGATTAACGCTCCTGATTAACGCTGATCCGGCTCTGAGCCCAGTTCCCATAAGGGTCTGGGCCAATTCTCGGGTGGCCTCCCTGTTAGCATAAATAACCACCAGGATCATTGGCGAGTACTTCATTTGTAGTGAGGGATAGCGGCTCTAAAGAGAACCCAACAGGAATAACTACCAAATCTTATAAACAACAACAATGTGATCGAGAGTGGAGAGGCAGAAGGAACGGCATTGAACCCGTTCGCGCAAGAAGAACTTGCGAGATCGCCAGTACAAGGAGCTGTTGTACCCACCAGCGAGCAGAAAGCAGGAGGTTCAACAGGAGCGGACTACACAAAGATGTTGGTAGTTGCCGGACAGTTGGACACGAGCGGCGGACTATCATCAGCAAGGACCTGAAATAGGGTCTGCTGAAGCTCCGCAAATCGCTGCCTCTGGTCAAGAAGGAATATGAGTATGATCCTGGTCGAAGAGCGGAGTACTGTTCATGCGAGCAGGAAGAAGCGGTCCACCCAAACGGACAGTTCCCTCTTTGCTGGCAACGCATCGATGCAGCACGAAACCATGCAGCTCGCCGGAGCCGTAGCGGAGAGTTCAAACCACCCTACGGCTCGATTCATGGTCGAATCCTGCCGAAGAGATGCGGCCCAAGAAGCGTCCGGCAGAGTCGGGCCGAAAACACGAAGAGGGAGAAAGAGACGGTCAGCGCGAGCAACCTGGCTCCTAAGAGAAACGGGGTCCAACCGGACCAAGGAAAGGAGAACCCTTGGATTACGGTTGGAAAGAAGAAGCCGAGAAAAGTAAATCTAGCCCGCAAGCGCGAACGGAGCGACGCTCTGGTCTTCAAAACTGGATACATACGCCGACGTGCTGAGGGCCATGCGAGGCGCCGATGTAAAAAGCATCCGGCGTACCAGGACTGGAGAGATGATGTTAGTGCTGAAAAAAGAGACGGCCAAGAAAGGCACCTCCTACAAGGCACTAATCCAGGAGGTACTTACTTGATGGGCTACAACTACGCCAAATGAAGCATTCGCCTCCACTGGTCTCGGTCCTGGGCCAATCGCTTCCAGTCACCCTGAGCGCTTAGAGCCCTTAGGTCCTCCTCAACTGCAAAAAGCCAATATGTGCGCGGCCTACCAAGAAGCTAACGGCCCCTTCCTGGTTCTCTGCTGAATATTGTTTAGTTTGTCGCTTCACTATATCCATCTCTTTATATACTTGGTACAATTCGTGGTTCATGCGACGCCGTCAGATGCCGTCCTCCAGTTTATCGCTGAATATTGTTCGCAGTACTTTACGTTCGTAGACTCCAAAGGCTCTCCGATCAGCTTCTCTCAACGTCCACGATTCATGGCCGTATAAAGTGACCGGAAGAATCAGAGTCTTGTACAACGCGAGTTATGTCTTCGTTTGCAGCTTACGGGACTTCGCCCAGGAGGTATTGGGAGAAAAAGTGCAGGTGAGAGCCCGTTATAACGGCGGAGGTGACTTTCCAATGTAAAAACCTGAACGAGATCACCGACGCAGAAGAACTCGCAGCCGCACTTCAGAAGAAGTGCGAGGTAGATGCACAAAGCAAATCGATCCGCCAGCGAATGGATCCGGCATGCATGTAGATCGCCACGATCAAGCTCCCCTTAGGAGAGGTGAACAGAGCGACTACAGTCGGCAGGATCAAAGAAGGCTGGTCAGTGTGCCTACTCACCATGCACGCGTCGCCAGTGGCGTGTTTCAAGTGCTTCGAACAAGAACACAAGTCGTGGGTGTGTAAAGGCCCCAACAGGAGTAAACTTTGTTTCAAGTGCGGATTGAAAGGCTACATCGCCAGGGAGTGTAACTCGACACCAAAATGTCTTATTTGCACGTCGAAACAAGGGTCCTACGACGGGCGGGCCTAAATGTCCAGGCACGCGAGATGGTCGAACCAACCGACGATAATGCAGGTTACACAACTAAACCTGAACCACTGTGAAGCCGCACATTAGTTGCTGTGGCAGTCAGTCTCGGAGTCAAGTGGATATTGCGAAGATAGGCGAAAAAAACCTACAGTAGAAAAGGTGCAGAGTCCATCATGAATGTGACCTTCTGGAACATGGCCGGGTCTAAACCCTAGCTCGGACTGGAGGATCTACGATGGATACACGCACATTGACCATCTGGCGATTCGGTACAGAGTGTAACACGGAGGCCACAGCTGAAGGTTATCGACCGTCATCGGGGATGGCAGATCTCGTGCTTCGATAAACCGGCATTTGTGGAGCGAGAGCGATTGCTTATGGAGGATAACACCGACGATCTATCCAGCGATGATCTAGTCGGAACCCTAAGCCGAACATGTGAAGCCATAATGCCAAGGCGAATCCCTTTCAAGAAATGGACGCAAACCGGTATACTGGTGGTGTCCAGAAATCGCAGAACTCTGTGCATCTTACCTAAGAGCTAGAAGGATGATGCAAAGAGCTCGCACCGATGAGGGTAGAATGGAGTGAAGTGAGGCCTACAGGACGGCTGAACTGGCACTGAACAAAGACATTAGGGAGCGTAAGCGGGTGTGCTCCGAAAATTTCTGCCAGGCATCCAACACGACCCCTTGGGGTGATGCCTATAGAGTACCCAGTCAACCAGTGATCGTATAAGATGTTGCACAAAATGTTAAAGTGGAGGCGATATGCGTACATTTTACATGCGCCTAAATGGAGGCATGCAGGCATATAGGCTTTATCATCTTATGCAACATCTTATACGATTACTGGTTGACTGGGTAGTCATGGCCAAAACGAAGGGCGCGTCAGCACCCCCAGGACGCTTCCCCGGGAGGCTGCAGAAGATCGTGCGAACGCTGTTCTCACGCCACGATACAAGGCCATGGGCCCCATGCCCTATGACCAAACCGGCCATAGTGAGGTCGCCTCGGTGTCGAACGACGAACCCATTGCAATAGCGAAGTCGCTTAAGTTGAACAAGGCTCTGAGTCCGGACGGTATCCCGACAGTAGCCATCAAGACGGCCATTGAGGCTAGCCCTGACATGTTCAAAATGGCTCTGCAGATATGCCTAGACAGAGGAGAATTTCCGGAGAGATGGGAAACCACATGGCGATCTATCGGTATACAGACCTATCAGCCTTGTTGGTATTTATCATTTTGTCAAGGCTGATGGTCTATCGAAAAACCCGATGAATCAGACCTCTCGGATAACCAGTTCGGCTTCCGAAAGGGTCGATCGACGGTTTGCGCTATTAGGGCTGTAACCAAAAGCGGCCGTGATAGTGCTCCAAAAGAAGCAAACGGGAATCCGCTATTGCGTGGTCGTTACCCTGGACCGAGCCCTGAACGTAAAGAATGCGTTCAACAGTGTCAGCTGGGCCGCCATCGAGTGCGTCATACACCAACTTGGAGTCTCGATTAGCTTACCGGATACTGGAGAGCTACTTCCAGAATAGGGTGCTAATCTATGATACCGAGGAAGGCGAGAGGAGCTACAACATCACCGCAGGGCTCCTCCCTAGGCCCGGTACTATGGAACGCGGCGTATGATGGCGTATTGAGGCTCAAACTGAGGCGCCGCTGCACTGCCGTGAATCGCATATCTGTCCCATTTGCATAGAAAATCCAGCAAAGATGGGACTGATATGCGATTCACGGCAGTGCATAAGAGGCTAGAGGTGGATCGACAGAAGATCATCTATGCTGAAGTGACAGAGGGAATGGGATTCCTCCAGCAAGGATAGATGGACACACATGCTCAAACCGAGCGTGTCTAAATGAACGAACAGGCCCCATGGCGAGGTGAATTTTCACTTGACACAATTTATGTCAGGCCATGGGTGCTTTAGATGGTATTTGCACAGATTCGAACATGCAGGCTCCCTGGCATGTCCGGAATGCGCAGACTGTGATGAGACCCCGGAGCATGTGCTCTTTGAATGCTCACGCTTCGCCCACAGCAAGTTGAGTTGGTCTCCCTTCCCATCCGAAAGCTTGAGTCCAACGGTTAGTCCAGGACTCAAGCTTCTAGGGGAGAGAGGATAACTCAAGGCGGTAGCTGGTGGAGCGCTTACCAATTGAGAGTACTCATGTACGGTCTCCCCTTCTCGAAGTCATCCCTAACGGGGGTACCGCGAAGGTAAGGAAGAGAGAGCATGAGGTTTCAGTGGGTCAATCCCCACGTAAGCTGAGGAGCACCTCTGAGCAGCAGATTTTCTTACTCTATATTAGAAAACAAAAACATACAAATGAGCGATGAATGAGACAACTCGAGCCGAGCGTAGTTGTTATCGGTGAAACGGGTCGCAAAGACGCTGGGCGGATATGAATTGAGAAACAAGAATTTAATTTTTAAAACTTTATTTTTATCACCGTTTCTTAAGACCTAACGCAAATGTTACCGCACACAATGGCACTCACACATACATCTTACTTCTTCCACGAACGTTCCAGCTGCTCAGAGATCGACTCCAAAAAGTCTTGGGTATTCAAGTACATGCCTTCCTTGGTATTCTTGGCTCCGTGGATACAGATCGCCAAATCCTTGGTCATTTTGCCGGACTCTATGCAATCGACGCAAGCACGCTCCAGGGCCGTTGCGAAACGGGCCAGATCCGGGTTGTTGTCCAGCTTGGCGCGGTGCTCCAGACCGCGGGTCCACGCGAAGATCGACGCCACGGGGTTGGTCGATGTGGGGCGACCCTTTTGGTGTTCTCTGTTGAGTGGATAACGTTATCCATGGTTAATGTTTTGAATCAATGCAAGGCATTTGTCATTTACCTGTAATGCCGTGTTACGGTTCCGTGAGCGGCTTCCGATTCGATGGTCTTTCCGTCAGGGCAGATCAAGACGGATGTCATGAGACCTAGAGAACCGTAACCCTGGGCGACAATGTCGGACTGGACATCTCCGTCGTAGTTCTTGCATGACCACACGAAGGCACCGTCGGATTTGAGGGCCTGGGCAACCATGTCGTCGATCAGGCGGTGCTCATACCAAATCTTGGCATCCTCGAACTGCTTCTTGTAGTTCCTGAAAACAACATTTCCGTTATGTGAGATCTCATACGGTTACAAAAACGACATACTTTTCGTAGATTTCTTGGAAGATATCCTTGAAACGTCCATCGTAGCGCTTCAGAATAGTATTCTTAGTCGACAGGTATAGCGGCCACTTCTTGCCGAGAGCGATCTGGAATGAGGAATGAGCGAATGCTGCGATCGACTCGTCAGTGTTGTACATTCCCATGGCAACACCTCCGTCCTTGTACTTGTACAGTTGGAACTCCTGCGTAGTTCCATCATCGGCAGTGTAGACGAGCTTCACGGTACCCGGCTTCGGGATGACAAAGTCCTGCGCTTTGTACTGATCGCCGTGCGCGTGACGGCCAATGATGATGGGTCGCGTCCAGCCCGGCACCAGCCGAGGAATGTTGGAGCACAGGATCGGCTCACGGAAAACCGTTCCGCCGAGAATGTTACGAATGGTTCCGTTCGGGCTGAGCCACATCTTCTTCAGCTTGAATTCCTCCACGCGGGCCTCATCCGGAGTGATGGTAGCACACTTGATGCCTACGTTGTGCTTCAGGATCGCGTGAGCAGCATCGATCGTTACTTGATCGTTGGTCTGGTCGCGATAGGGTAGCCCCAGATCGTAGTACAGGCATTCAACCTATGGGAAGAGAGATTGGGATTTTGTGGATTTTGTAGGTGCTATATGAGGGGGTCTCATGTAATATTACCTTGATGTAAGGGAAAATCAACTTTTCCTTGATGAACTGCCAGATGATTCGGGTCATCTCATCGCCGTCCATCTCCACCACGGGCTTTGCCACTTGAATTCGAGCATCGGAGGCTGTTGATTAGATAAACATGAGGTCCGCATTTATTTTACTATGCAAACGAATATAGTATTTAGGGAAAGGAAATATGTGACCATGATCTTCCATGATCGATCACGGATCATAGTTCATTGTCCGGCCTTCATATTGACTGCGAGATAAAAGTGCTATTGATATGGGGATTCCCTCCAAAATTAATTGGCTCGAAGTCCCGTACATTCAAAAATAGAACTTTTTTCGCAAGCTCGTAATTTTTTCCGTTATCATCTGTAATACGTCAGCAAACAACGTCAGCAGTAACAATCAGGGGAAGTTGGGAAGTTCATGTATTGAACTTCAGCTTTTGATTCCCAGTCAAGTTCAGATGGCTGGGAAGGCTTATCAGGTTGAGTTTTAGACGAACTGTGGCAGTAATTTAACATATTAGACTAAAAGTATGCTGTAAACCACGGGCACATCCAACTGTATTTCGATGATAACACGCGCCGACATATGCAAACTCTGTGCTACATAATGGATTACCGAGCTTGAACTAATCGCTTGTGTTTCGTTTCCCATGTTATTGAAATTAGTCAAAACATAGTTTGAATTTTGCAGGATGTAGGCCATGTAATACTTTTCGTTATCAAAGGCTTTGAAGTTCATAATATTTACGATCACCCCCGGTGCTACCCGCCATGGAAATGCTCTTTGATTCACCTCGAATCAAATATTGACAAAAAAAATCAATGATTAAGTAACGGATCAAGCATTTTGCAATCTTGCACCTTCGTGATCAGCACTGCAGGTGGACATTGGACTGGCTTCTCATCCTCATTCTAACAGATCAACAGAGAAGTTGTTATAGTATGGCAACCGGTAACGAGGGTTACCTATGATCTTTTCCATGAATTCGTCGCACTGAAGACCGAGATTAGGGCAAGCAAAAAAGCCCGCTTCGAGGGTCTCTGTCAGAGTGTCAATACGAATCCGTGGGAGTGGATCCGCCGGGATGCCTACACGATAATTACCATGACGTAATGGCTATTACAGAGCAATTTCCAGAGATGTTGGAGGAGACCATCGAGGGGCATTTTCCGCGTCATGATCCGAGTCCTTTGCCAACTTTTGTAGGACGGTGGGGCTGGCGATGAGGAGAGGGTCACCGATGTGGATCTTGCGGCGATAACAAAGCGTAGGTAAGGCCCCAGGTCCGGATGGAGATCTGAACCTGGCATTAAAAGTAGATATTGCAGAGGCTCTCGATATGTTCAGGTCTGCTATGCAGAAATGCCTGGACGAGGCAGTTTTCTCAGAAATATGGAAGAGGTAGAGTCTGGTTCTATTGCCAAAGTGGGCTTCGTGGCCGTGCGGTTAGAGGCGTCAATCATTTGGCCGTATCGTAAGCTTCGGAGTGTGGGTTCGATTCCCGCTCCAGTCGGTGAAAACTTTTCGTCAAACGGAAAATTCTTCACTGGACCACTGGGTGTTTCGTGCGTTGTCCGTTGTCTAATGTAAGTGATCGTTCAGTTTGTGCAACCTCTGGTTGAAGACAGTGTAATGTCTTTTTTTTTTCTTTTGAAACCACCCGGAGATCCTTCGGCATTTAGACCAATATGCTTGATCGACACGGCGGGGAAGGTGATCGAAAAGCTCATTCTAAGTAGAATGTTGAGGCACACCGAGGGTGTAAATGGTCTCTCGAGTAGTCAGTGCGGCTTCCGGAAGGGAAGGATGACCGTGGACGCTATCCTGTCGTGACTCTGGTTGTAAGGAACGCGTTCAATAGTGCCAGTTGGGCGGTTACCAATGCGCTCCTGCTCAAGATTCTCGGAAGTTACTTCCAGAATCGAGTACTAGTTCATGGCACGGAGATGGGTCGGAAGTGCTTTCACATAACCTCAGAAGTTCCGCAAGGTCCCATCCAGGGTCCGGTGCTATGGAAGTTGAGGTTAGAGTTCCCGGTGGTGGAAGTGAAGATCGTCAGCTTTGCTGACGAGGCGTGGAGGAGTGGATGATATCCAGGAAACTGGAGTTGGCTCACCACAAAACTGCGATGGTGGTTGTGAACAACCGAAGGTCGGATCAGCAAGCGCTGATAAGCGTAGGCGTTTGCACTATCACGTCTTCACACTTGAGTATGATGATCCACGATAAGCTTGCCTTCGGTAGCCACGTTGATTACGCCTCGGATTACGCCTGTAATAGCCTCCACAGCTCTAGTGGCACCGTCCCGGATGATGTTCAATAGCTCTGCGGTGTACGCCAGTGAGCGCAAGCTTCTGGCTAGAATCGCAACCTCTATACTAAGGTATGGCGGCCCATCGTGGGGCACGGCGCTAAGTACCGAAAGCTACCGTGGTAAGCTGGAAACTGCGGAACACGTTTTGTTCGCGTGCCCGCGATTTCGTACAATGCGTGACCGGGGAGGATACAACTCCGGCCAATCTTGCCCAGAAGATGTGTAAGGATGAGTTTGGCTGGAATGCCGTTTCAACGGCTACAGAGGAGGTGACGCGTGGTTTTGGAAAATTACTATTTCAGATGCGGTACAAGAGGTGGTCCAGGGGTTCGGAGTCGGCATCGTATGTCATACCGGTGTCCAGCGATCGAAATAGATTAACTGGTTGCGAAAAGAACATCCTGGTAGCGTTGCTGTCGTGGCGTCGGTCTACTAGGTTGGATCCGAGCCCTTGGTTAGAAAGTGGTCCCCTACTGAAACTGAAAGGTAGTGATGCCATTTTCTTCAGCAAGTCAGATCGAGTTGCACGTAGGTATCAGTTCTTGATGCTTGCAAAATAGTTGGGCGAGAGAGTGGGGTTGAGCCTGCTCGCCTTCCGAGGAAAAAGGGAGTGCGGGCCACTCGGGAAACATGCTAAGCGCTAGCATGCTATCGAGATGGATTCTCCAAAGCGAGTCATCAATGTTCGTTGCTGCAGGCCACGCAGCTAACTTTGAGGGTGTGATGTGCACTAGCCCCTTTCTGAAGCAATGCCTTCTTGGTGGTTCCGGAAAGACCAAACTCTACGACCATGAGAATGTGTTTAGTGGGTCGAGGAGAGAGTAGTCCTGGCTTTTACTTTTGTTGTAGAAGACGGCCTTAACCCCAGACTCCCCGTTCCTGCCTGTTCGGGTGTCTGTTGAGCAGATTCCCCCCATAGTGTAGATCCTAGGTTCCAAAACTTTCCGGTGTGCGATTCCCTTTTGCCAGCAGACGAACTTTTCGCGACCCACCATAGAAATTCCCTCATTTTTTGTCTGTTATAGTAAAATATTTGACTGTCCCTCGCGACCCCCTAGATGGAGAAGGGCGACCCCCCTGGGGGGTCGCGACCCACAGTTTGAAAAACCATGGTGTAGATGGATAAGATTGCAATGCACCTTGGCTTCATCATTTACTTTGCGTCATCGATGCCGAACATCAAAAAGGATCTCAACCAGGGCTAGCTGAGACTTCGTAATTTGGTGATGGTGGTCAAGCAGGACCATGGTTAACTTATGGCTTCAGTACCAAAGTCTACCCTGGATGAGGGCTTCGCGGGTAGCTTATGATACTCAGATTGCTTACGACAAGCAATCGAAAAAGTGTGCGAGGTAGCCGTCAGCTGAGGAGCTAACAGGCGGCGCTCGCAAGGACAGGATGTATGTTATCTCCAAAAGCGACAGGCAGTAATGCCAGCAAGTCGGACCCCATCCAGGCATCCCAGAATGCTTGAAAGAGTAGGCCTGAAAAGGCTGGCCCGTTATGGATCGAATGGAGCAGGGGTTGCGGTTATGTGTACTTCCTCGGCCACCACAGGTGAGAGCGAGACAGAGAGAGGACGCCCCCTGAACTCGAGAGGATAGAACGATAGAACGAAGTAAAAGAAGAAAGAGGATCAGTTAGGAGTTCTCACCGCTGAAGCGACTCTTCAAGACAACTTCAACCGAAATAACGGACGCCGGAGATCGCGTTACGGCACTACCGCGTATCGACTGCGGTAACAGAAAGCAATTGGCGGTGGAAGGGGCAATCAGGCCTAGCCCTCGCAGGAGGAAGACATTCTTCAACGACGAGGTATTCAGGTGGTTCGCCGTGAGCAAAACTTACTTGGTCTAAGCGGTGACCAATTGGTAGCGATGCCATCAAGCCTTGGAATATCCACCCTAGGAATGTGAGACTACCGGCGTACTGGTGAACTCAAGCTATTATTGTCTCCGAGGTAGGCAATGGATGCAGCGAGCACGTACTGATGAGGAGCGGGATGAACGACGGGTGGCGTTTGTGGCTGCCAAGGTTGCACTCAAGACCGAGATAAGGGCAAGCAAAAAGGTCTGCTATGAGGGTCTCTGTCAGAATTCCAATATTAACCCGTCACACGGACCAACAGACGCATCACTTGGAACTAATTGCGATTGTAACCAAAGCCACGAAAATATAATCGCCCAATGCAAAACAGTATGAATTTCCGTGGATTTTGTTCAATCGAAGAAAAATGTCAACTCGTCATGAAGAAGAAAAACATAAAAACTTCGAATGTTATATTTTTGATAAAAAAACAGACAAAATGCTTACTCAGGCACTGAGTTTTTCTTATTCATAAATCGATAAGTCTTTTATTTTATTACTTAGTTTCCGGTTTGCTATGAGCTGCCCCCCACTTTTAACGAAACCCGATTAAGATGAACTCAGTGACTGATTAAATATTTTTCAGGGTGCATGAATATTTTTTTACCCATGACGGGTAGGCCTAGAATATTCTTTTCAAATGCACATTTTTAGCCATGTACGTAGGGCGTTGCTTGCTTGGATTATATTTGAACATGCTGTTTCGAGGAAGCAACTGTTAAAGTCCTTTGTCATTGATTACCTCTATACTTCTTCGTTTCGTTTTTCCATGGCCTTATGTATTGTTTCCTTCTAGTTTCTATGTAATTCAAAATTTGACCTTCCTTTTGACGAGCCTCTTTTACCTGCGACCCAGTTTTCAGCTGGAAGAGTTCAATGAATGCACTTCTTCTTTGCCGATGCTTCCCAAGTTTTACAACGCTTTACAAAGAAGGCTCTCGTGTTTCCTTTTACATTTCAGCTGCAGCATCTGCAAATCGCCGAAGCAGGTAAATGCTTTCTGCATTTCTTTATGTGCTTATTTTTCGCACGAGCCCACTTACAACAAGGCAATGTACTTTTTGCCTTGATTTCATTGCATTTTCCCACTCTTCCGCGTTCTTCCACGGATTGTGAGTTGTTTCGGTCATTCTGATTATTATTGTGGATTTATCGGCTACTTGTATTCTACCGGTCGCTTCAGTATGGCCTCCAAAGTAGCCGTTTTATAAAAAGAGTAACTTAAAAATGTTTTTAAACATTTTTATTGAATGCGCTATTCCTCGTTGCCACTAGCTATTCAGCGACATTCATTTTTTGACGATCAAGCTGATTTTTATATGAAAACGGCTACTTTGTAAAGGCTACTCAAGTAGCCGGTAGAATACAAGTAGCCGGTAAATCCACAATATCTTTTCGCAGTATAGCATACAATAAAGATCTTCACCTTCATTGGTTTGAACATTTTGTTACTAGGGTAACGGTCGAATTTTGGACCCCTAGAGGACATTACTTTGAATGTAAGCATAAATCAAACAGATTCAGAGGGTGTTATACATAATGATGATGTTGATATGACCGTAAAAGCCTCCATTGTCCGTCAAAAATACCCACAAGGTTATTTCTGGCTGAAAATTTGATGAAAATAACTGATTTTTGAGGCATCATTTTTCACTGTTTTGGACACCCCAATGTATTTCGGACCCTCTTAAGTACATATTTTGGACACTCGGTGTTTTAACCCACTTGAAACTATTTTCGAAGAATCTGCAACTTGGATATGCTGCATCACATCCTTATTACTTGATTGACAAAGGCTGATTAGACGAACTTTGCGAATTTAATGCGCTAGAATGATAGACGTTTTTGTTTACATATGCAAGTTTCCCCAGCACCATTTTCTCTTTTCGTAAACAAGCCGCGGCAATCGCACGGATGACGAGATAAACAAAACATAATTTCAAGGCAAATAAAGATATTTCCAGTGAGGAAATGATTGCTGCTCGTACATGACAATCTAATTTAGCCAATGATTCTAAAAACTTTTGTCATCTCTTCATTAAATCTGTGAAAGTTATGATAATACGGTCCAGGGGGTCCAAAATATATGGGGGTCCAAATTATATTGGTTACCCTACTTAGAGAAAAAAAATAACCGTCAGCACAGTACAGAAAAGTACCGAATGATTGAAATAAATAATAACTAATGTTTTGTGTAATAAAGAATAGTAATTTACATCGATTATTCAAGTTTTATGTAATCACACAAAATATTCTAGAAAAACAACAGCATGTTATTGATCCATATTTTAAATTCATATTAAATCATTTAGATGTCATCTCACTAATGTTTTAAACAATTGAATTGCCAATATTAAAAATTTCACTATCCTAATACTTGTGAACCACACTGTTGTGAAAGCTTCGTTGCGGCGCTACGTTTTAGAAGCAACGCAAGCGAACCGGACAAGTAGGCTAGGCGCACTACGCGCGACAAAACAATCTACGTTTAGAGTTCCCCGTGGCACATGCGATGTCCACTAAAACAAAATTTCGCGAATATAAAAATACTTACACCTGTTTCGGACGGATGTCACCGAGAGCGAGGGTGCAGCGACGGCACTGTAGTTTTGGCCGAGATATTTGCCAAAGCGCATCAACGAACGGGCCATCTTTGACTTTGAATTGAACACAGAACAGTATCAAACTATGAACACTTGGAAACTGACCGCGAACTCAGGCTGGCCGTGAAACAATGGTCCCCGATATGGGTTACTTAGAGAGAGAAAGAACAAGTAGAAAAGTAGGCTTAGGGCAGCTGATAACGGGTTGAAAGAATCGATGTACGCGTCGCCTCAAAGGCTGAGCGGACAGAGCTAGCAAAGATGTGCGGCAGTGTGCACCGGCAAACCGAGACTGAACTTCTGTCAGCGCCAGGTCCCCAAATGCCGGCTGGTCGGTCGGTCGCGAAAAAGCAACGGATGTAGTGGTGCTACAGAGGGCAGTCGTGTACGTATACGTCTGGACGACGCGCGCCGGACTCTCAGAGAAAAGAGAGCCACCCAGACTGAAGCATTGGAGAGTGTAAACAAGTAAGCCGGTATTTTATGAATATTTTGCGCATATACGACCCGCCAAAGAGTTCTATATACCGACATATCACACAGTTGTTTACAAAAAAAATTGCCAACTCGCTCATTGTAGTGGGAGGAATTTGTACTAGGATTAAGCCTCGGAATGATAGCGAAATGATCTGCATGCAAAAATATTATAATTTAGTTCGTCAAGATTAATCGGTTGCTTGTTAAAATTAACACATGCTGCTAGAGGTACGATTAGAGGCTACGTGTGAAGCCTGTGCAGTGCTCACTAAGCAGGCGTTGCCGGACCGGAATGCAGAACGTATCAAAAGGGAAGGCGTGCATGCGGTGGGATGCAAGATTAATTAAAACCACTCCAAGCGAGACATGTACGGACGGACCTATTCTCGAGCCAGGAACAATGAAAGTGTCTGGTGTGTTTTTGCACTGTAACATATTTACTACAGGGCGTTGAGGCAGTGTATGATTATAGCGTTTTATGCACATGGCCGCGCATTTCCTGTGGGAGCGTCAGTTTATTACTAGTGCGCTGGTCGGGGAAATCTGAGAAAAATGCACCTCTTAAGGTTGAAGGATTCGTCATTGATATCACCGTCGTCATTGAAATTTTAAAAGCAGTTTTCTCGTTAAAAGCATAAATGTTCGTTATGAAAATGTATTCACTGGATTCCAGATGGAGAATGGAATACAATGAATACATTTTCATTGTAAACATTGATACCTTCAAAGAGAAAACTGCTTTCCAAATTTCAATGATGACGGTGATATCAATGACGAATCCTTCAACCTTAAGGAAGGGCTCGATCTAGCTTGTCAAAAATCTACTAGTGCATCCAGTGTATATAATAGACATTGTATGTGTACGTTACTAAAACGAATCCGATGATAGATTTTGGAAAACTTATCTTTTCAATAAATCAAAGCGATCTTCGTATTACAAAATCGCTGACATGACGGAAACATTGTTGGTTACGCGATTTAGATCAATGCATTTTATACCAGGCTCCCCTTCATACATAGCTACGGCCAATGAGTGATGCGATAATTTGTTTTGCCATCGTCTCGAAGTAGTGTATCTTTTTATCTTTTAAATTATACAAATTATAGACAGTAAATGGGTGTACCCAGGTATAGTTGCGAGACCGCTCTAGCAAATTTAAAAACACTGTCTTGATGTTTGTCGCTTTTCTTTTAGACGATACCTTACTAATATATTTAAAGTTTCTTTCTGATTCTCAAATAGTTATGGTCTGTCTCCTTTATTTACGAATTATTCCTTAGAAGACCAAAAACTACCTGTATCCCTGACGGGCCCTTCCGTAGCTGAACGGCTGTGGTGGCCACTTGTACCTCACACTGTTGCCGCAGTACCATGACGAGCTCTTCCGCGTCAGTGATGTCGTCTAGGGTTTTTATCTTCAGAGTCGCCTCCGCTGTAAGAGCCCTCACCCCGGCACTCTTGTCAAGGACCAATTCGGCACACACGCGTTTGAGCTCGAGGATCATTTTACCTGTACGAGTAAGTCTAATACTGCGCGCATCGGTTCCCGGATTCACGAGCCCACCCTTCCCATCTTTCCGGGACGCCTGGCCGGGGTCCGAGTTGCCGGCTTTACTACCGACTTTCGGGATTAAGAGCCGCCCAGCCTTGTGGGCGCCACTTCGATTGCTTGTCAGCAGAAATAGTATCCGCTACACCTTTAGGACTCTCCGCGAAAGCGAAGGTCTCTGAAATCGAAGGTGGTAACCTTTGAATTCGAGGGCTCTGCCGCTGCCGCAGTTGCCACTAATTTCTCGTGGCACTGCCTGGTCGCCATCATTGACTCCCGAAGCTTAATGGCCTGCTTGAGGTCCTCACTAATATTAGACTTCGCGGACTCTGAGCCATCTTTTTTTTTTCTTCCTTCTGAACCATGGGGGGAAATCTGCTCAATATACACCCGAACAGGAAGGTCCGGGTAGTGTGGGGTCAAGGCCATCTTCTACAACAAAAGTGAAAGCCAGGAATACTCTCTCCTCGACCAACCAAACATATTCCCATGGTAGCCACGTCTCTTCGAAACCACCAAGAAGGCATTGCTTCAGATAGGGACTAGTGCAAAACGCACCCTCAAGGTTAGCTGCGAAGTCTGCAGCAACGATCATCGATGACTGGCTTTGGAGAGTCCAGCAAGATGGCGTGCTTGCGCTTAGCCAGTTTCCCGTGATGTTCCCTTTGTCCTTGGATAGCGGGCAGGGTCAACCACACGCCCGCGCCCAACTGATGCCTACTTGCAACCAGATCTGATCTGCTGAAGACAAGGGTATCACTACCCTTCAGGTCCTATCTGCTGCACCAGAAGGATGTTGACAGTAGGGTTTCCATCTGCCCCGGCCCTTACCGGGGACCCCTTTCCATCCACGGTCTCAGATCCAACCAGTAGATTGACGCCACGACAGTAACGCTACCAGGACTTCCTCTGCGCGGCCACTTAATCGCTGTAAAGGTCGATTTTGACCGCAGGGCACCGGTATGACCTACGAAGCCGACTCCGATCCCCTGGACCACTTCTTGTACCGAATCTGATCTAGCCATTCTCCGAATCCACGCGCCACCTCCTCTGTAGCTCCAAGACGATGTGGGCGATAGCCGTTGAAACGGTATTTCAGCCAAACTCATCCTTACACATCCTCTAGACAATATTGGCCGGAGTAGTGTCCTCTCCGCATGTGGCAAGCATGCGGTCAGGCATTGTGCGAAAACGCGGGCCTACGAACCAAACGTGTTTCGCCGTTTCTGAAGACAGCGCCACTATAGCTGTTGTGGTTCTTCTACTGGCGTAATCAACGTGGCTACCGAAGGTAAGCATATCATCGATCATCACGCCCAAGTGTGATCGCCTTCACTGATCACCGTTTGCTGCTTCGACTTCCAGTTGTTCACAACCACCACTTCAGTTTTGTGGTGAGCCAATTCCAGTTTCCTGAATTTCATCCACGCCTCCACAACCTTGATCGAGTGGTATGTAGTCAACTCCACTTCTTAGATCGATTCACCGTAGATTTCCAGCGTAATGTCGTCAGCAAAGCCGACGATCTCTACTCCTATCGGAAACTCTAACCTCAATACCTCGTCGTACATGACATTCAATAACACCCAGGATGGAATCTTGCGGGACTCCTGTGGTTATGTGAAAGCACTTCCGACTCACCTCTGTGTCGTAAACTAGTACTTTATTCTGAAAGTAACTTCCGAGAATCTTGTACAGATACCCGAGTATCACCAGACACAATAGAGTTCAATAGTGCCAGCTAGCCGGCTGTTTTTTGCCGATACGCTCCTGTGTCTGGGCCATAATATAAATGGCCCAGACACAGGAGCGTATCGGCGATAAATAGCCGGCTAGCTGGCGCTATTGAACGCATTCTTTACATCCAGAGTCACTACTGCATAGTAGCGAGTTCTTCCTTCTCTTATGCTGGAGCGTTATCTCGGCGGTTTTTGTTAACGACAGGATCTACGGTCGACCTCCCCTTTCGGAAGTCTGGCTACTCGAGAGACCATTTACACCCTTTGAGTGCATCATCATTTTATAGAGAATGATTTACAACATCTTCCCTGCCGTTCGATTAAGCAATTAAGCATATTGGTCTATATGCCGACGGGCCTCCGGGGTGGTTTCCCCGCATTCGGCAATAGAACCAGGCTCTGCCTCTTTCATACTTCTGGGAAAACTCCCTCGTCCATGCATTTCTGCATAGCAGACCTGAACATCTCGGGAGCTTCTGCAATAGCTACTTTTAAAACTAGGTTTGGAACTCCGTCAGGGTCATCACGATCCTGTAGGCATCACCCCCACAGATTCGCATTGGCACTCTGACAGAAACCCTCAAAGCATGCCTTTTTACTTGCTCTTATCTCGGGCTTCAGGGCGGCTTTTGCAGCAGTGAACACCAGCTGCCGTTCGTTTTGCTCTTGCTCACGACCTGAGCTAACAAGTTTGAACACCATTCCGTGATCAATCTAGTTACCGTAATCTGGGGGGAAGTTGATCACTTTTGCTCTATTCTTTTGAATAAAATCAAGTACAATGCACATGACTCCAAACAAATATTTTTAAAACATGTACTGAGTGGAGCTGCTTCAAGTTCCGTAAACGAAATTCTTACAAGAAATTGCTAAATATTATAAAAGTTGCTCAAATGGCCAAATTTGAAAACTCTCAATCCGGGGTGAAGTTGATCAACCAATGACATAACATTCTAAGAATGGAAAATTAATGAACAAACTTAATTTGATGATGCTGAATCCGAATAAGTTTTTAAAATTCTTACAACTGGTGTAATTTGTTAGTTAAAAATAAAATAAAGTTTAGTAAGTTACAGAATGACCCACATTAAACGCCTAAGGGTATGCAATTGCCTTAAAAAACGTTTTTCTTTCGCAAAAATATGCTTTTTTCAAATAAAACTTATATGTTAACATCAAATTTTACTCAAAGCTATGTTCAATATGCCTACCATGAATAAATAAAAGTGTTTTTTGAGTCATCCGATATACAAGGCGTTGCTGGGAGCCGATTTTTTGAAAGGCAGTCTTTTCACCGAGTTTTGATACGCATCCAAAAAAGTCGATATTTTTATGTAAAATCTGCCACAATTGCCATAAAAATTTTAAAAAAATCTTCAAATATATTCACACGATCGATTCACATCAAAAGTTCTTCCATTGAAAGAGAATTGAGGCGTCCTCAGCGGTTGAAGGACGTGGACCCCGTTGTGATCAACTTCACCCCGCTGATCAACTACCCCCCAGATTACGGTACCTAAATTGTGTTCAAAGTTGTGAACACGCACGTAAGAGCAATCAGGCATCATTTCTTTCATGTTCATTGAAAATGAGCGTTCAAAATGAATCTCTGCTTTCACGAAGTAATCGTCTATAGACAGCTATAGCTGTTGCTGTACGCGCAGCTTGAGATGGGGTTCCTTGGTCAGTTTTCTTTCCAATGCTTCGAGTTTTCTCGCAGCTATAAGATAATAATTTGAAAAAATGTTATCCGTTTTTCATAACGGAGGAAGACAGCCACAGCCGAAGGTCATCGGGGATGGTTGATCTTGCGCTTCGATAAGCCAGCATTTGTGGAGCGATTGCTTATGGAGGGTAATACCGACTATCTATCCAGTGATGATCTAGTCGGAACCCTAAGCCGTGCATGTGACGCCGTAATGCCAAGGCGATCCCTACTCAGCAATGGACGCAAACCGGTATACTGGTGGTACCAAGAAATCACAGAACTCCGTGCATCTTGCCTGAGAGCTAGGAAAAGGATGTAAAGAGGTCGCGGCTTACAGGGCGGCTAAACTGGCACTGAATAAGGAGTTTAAGGCACGTAAGCGGGCGTGTTTCGAAAATCTCTGCCAGGCAGCCAACACGACTCCTTGGGGTTATGCCTACAGAGTAGTCATTGTCAAAACGAAGGGTGTATCAGCATCCCCAGAACGCTCCCCTGAGATGCTGCAGCGGATCGTAGAAACGCTTTTCCCGCGCCACGATACAAGACCATGAGCCCATAGCGAGGTCGCCCCGATGACGAATGCCGAACTCATCGCAATAGCGAAGTCGCTTAAATTGAACAAGCCGTCGCACCTGGCCCTGGTCGGGCCTGTATACTCACAGTAACCATCAAGACGATCATCGAGGCTATCCCTGACATGTTCAGAATGGCTATGCAGATGTTCCTAGACAGAGCCGAATTTCCAGAGAGGTGGAAAAGGCAAAGATTGGTTCTATTGCCCAAGCCCGGGAAGCCCCCTGGCGATATACATTAGGTTGTCCCAAAATTACACATGGTCGAAAAGCTTGGGGGCTCACCCTGCAAATGATTGCTAAGGGTGTTAGAAACAAACTTTTGTATGAAGGCAACTTTCAGAAATGGCGTTTAGAGGTCGCCCCAGCGAGATTTTTGAAAAATGGCCATTTTTCTTAATAAATTTCATACAAATATTTTTCACCGTACAAAAATTGGCAATACCCACTAATTTTATATTTTTTCCAGCTTGATATGGACCCAAACTACTTGCAAAAAATAATTAACGACATGTTTTGCAGGTAACTTTTTGATAGTGAATTTTTGAATATACTAAAATTTGTCATTGTTTGATATACTTTGCATTTTACCCATCATAAAAAGTATCTGAACTTAACGCTAATTTAAAACAATTTCCATAAAAAGATCGGAAATTTTATGAGGAAAAACTTTGCCGAAGACAGCATTGCGTTTTTCTATCCGTTTTAGAGTTATTAACGATTTACTATTTGGTTAAATTTGGATTTTCAGGTATTTAAAAAAAATCACATAAGAACTGCCCAAAAACACATGCAAAGTAAAAAAAATCACGTGTGCTCAACAAGTTTTTGTCTTGATTGTGTTTAGGAATTATGGTGGCATCCATTGAATTTTTGTTTCCGTTGACAAATCAATTTTCTTTGATACAGAAAGGTACCTACTAGCGAGAAACTTTATCATTAGGTACCATTTTGAGATGCCTCAGTAGGCCATGGCATTTTTAACGGTTATGTACTGACAATGGTTTATACGAGCATAATACACAATCAAACGCACGGCACATTTTCTATACCATTTAGAAGGTGATACATTCCGCAAAACATGCTGATTTTATTGTTCAATGATGTTGTTCTAATCGTTCAAAGACATGAATAAAACGTTCTAGTAGTCCCTATCATTTTGATCAACATAGTGGTTTCTGCTTTTAGTGGTGTTGCGTGTACGTACACGTTGCATTACACGAACACTACCTGTGTTACTGGTTGAAAATAGTAAATAAAAATCAGCTGTTCCCGGCAAAATCAAATGGGCATATTTTCAACCAGTAGATTTGCATTAGTGTTCATGACGCCGCGCTGCGAAACCACTATATAGGACGATAAAAATGACGTCACTTGTTTATGTCCAAAACTGTTGTTTACCAATAATAGCCTACCTTGTTTTATTGTTTGCCGTGTATGTGTTATTGTAATCAAATTGTTCTAACCTTGGATAACATTACGTTAACTCACTGGTTCATCTCATCCCACCCGTTTAAATTTGCCTCGGTGTATCTTATTTTCGGTGTTGATAAGATAGTTCAAATCAGTAGGTGTAAAAAAGACATGCCCTGCTTTTCAGAATGTATAGAATTGGAACTTAGTGTCTAAAAATTGGTATTCTTACGTAAGATGTTCGTAATCGCGATTTGAATTTAACATGGATCAACGTATTCGCCTTTATGCAGTTTGCCATTGTTTCCTGGGCTGCTTCACTGGTCCAGGACTCATACGTCTTCATATGAAAATAATTGAAAATATCGACAGGAAAGTAAGATAAACGTGAAAATATGGCTCAACATATTGTGGAGAATATCTTCAAAAAATCAGTAGGCTGTACGAAGCTTGTCAAGAGAGCTAGCTTTTTAAGAAATCTTTGCTAGTTAATTTCTATATGAAGGGATTGAATAACAAAAAAATAAAATTTAATAATGATGTCATCATAATTCCATAACACAATCAGGACAAAAATTTGTTGAGCATACGGGATTTTTTACTTTGTATGTGTTTTTGGGAAATTCTTATGTGACATTTTTAGAAAAATACCTAAAAATTCAAATTTCACCAAATAGCAAATTGTGAATAACTCTAAAACGGATAGAAAAAACGCCATGCTGTCTTGGGCAAAGTTTTTCCTCATAAAATTTCCGATCTTTATATGGAAATTGTTTTAAATTAGCATAAGGTTCAGATACGTTTTATGATGGGTAAAAGGCACAGTATATAAAAAAATGACAAATTTTAGTAAATTCAAAAAATCAGTATCAAAAAGTTACCTGCAAAACATGTCGATAATTATTTTTCCCAAGTAGCTTGGATCCATATCAAGCTGGAAAAAATATAAAAATAGTGGGTATTGCCAATTTTTGTACGGTAAAAAATATTTGTATGAAATTTATTATGAAAAATGGCCATTTTTCAAAAATCTCGCTGGGGCGACCTCTAAACGTCATTTCTGAAAGTTGCCGTCATACAAAAGTTTGTTTCTAACACCCTTAGCTATCATTTGCAGGGTGAGCCCCCAAGCTTTTTGACCATGTGCAATTTTTGGGACAACCTAATATACATACATATCTACCTTTGGAAAGCACCGGAAAACTGTTGGAACGGATCATTCTGTCGAGGCTAATGGTCTATATCGAGGAACCCGATGATTCTGGCTTCTCGGATAACCAGTTTGGCTTCGGCCGGCTAAACGGCCGAGATAGCGCTCGAAAAGAAGTGAACAGGAATTCGCTATTGTGCGTTCGTCACGCCGGACGTAATGAAAGCGTTCAACAGCGTCAGCTGGGCCGCCATCGAGTGCGCCATATACCACCTAGGAGTCCCGGTTAGCCTATGCTGGATACTGGAGAGCTACTTCCAGAATATGGTGCTAATCTATGACACCGAGGAAGGTGAGAGAGCTATAACATCACCGCGGGGGTACCTCAGGGGTCCATCCTGGGCCTGGATGATGGCGTATCGAGGCTCAAACTACCACCGGGCGTAAAGCTGGTCGGCTTTGTCGATGATATTATCCTCGTGGTATACGGCGAGTCGATAGAGGAAGTTGAACTGACAGCAACGCACGTAATTGGCATAGTGGAGGACTGGATGAGGTCAAGACAGTTGGCACTCGTGCACCACAAAACGTAGGAGGTGGTGGTGGTAAATAACCACAAGTTTGAACAACAGGCAGTGGTTACCACAAGCGGGTTCATGATCAACTCCAAGCGCTCATTGCAGCAATTGGGAGTCATGATCGATGATAAGCTGAAATTCGGAAGTCACGTAGAATATGCCTGTAGCGGTCTCCATACTAAGGTATGGCACCGCTGCATGGTCGAAACGTGAAGCGAATCGAGAGTACCCACAGGTTGATGTACCTAAGAGTGGTCAGCGTATTCCGCACGATCTCTAAGGACGCGGTATGTGTACTAGCGGGCATGATGTCCACAGCACTAGTGGAGTATTATGGGTGCTTCGAGCGAAGTGGCATAAAAGGCGCGAGGTGGATCGACAGGACATCGTCTATGCTGAAGTGGCAAAGGGAATGGGATTCCTCCAGCAAGGGTAGATGGACACACAGGCTCATTCCGTGCGTGTCTGAATGGACGAGCAAGCCCCGTGGCGAGGTGAATTTTCACTTGACACAATTTCTGTCAGGCCATGGGTGCTTTAGGTGGTATTTGCACAGATTCGGACTTGCAGGCTCCCCCTTATGTTTGGAATGCGCAGGCTGCGATGAGACCGCGGAGCATGTGCTCTTTGAATGCCCACGCTTTGTGGAGCAAAGGTCGAGTATGCAAGAGATATGCGATAGAGATATCAGTCCCGACAATATTGTTGAAAGGATGTGTACGTGGGTGGACAAGTGGAATTCCGTTACTTCCACGGTCTCCCGAATCGCACATGAACTACACACTGGTAGACAGCTTGCGGTAATGACGAGCACACAAATGTTTTCAAATTTACCATGGCAAAACGTGATCATCGACCAACAAACGCTTCTTGTATGCGTTTTGTTTCCTTACTTATCAACCGGTTCGATAGCCGAGTGGTAGCGTGCGAGCCTGGTGATCTCAAGGTTCTTGGTTCGAATCCGGCTGCCAACAGACACTTTTTTTAATTGTAAATCGGGTCCATGGTAGAATTGAAAACATAAATCTGTTGAGATGAAACGAAAATCAGTCTGCACAAATCAAGTGGCGTTGTGCATTTAAGTTGACCCTCAGAATAGTAATTTCAACTGCAAGCCGCCTTTCAGTGCAGAGAAAATGGCGGGCCGACCAACAGCAAGTTGAGTTGTCACCACTTCCTTTCCGGAAGCTTGGGTAGTCTACAGTACTAGTCGAGACGCAAGCTTTCTGGGGAGATAGGACAACTTAAAGCGGTAGCTGGTGGAACGCTTAGCAATACAGAGTACTCATGTAAGGTCCCCCTTCTCGAGGTTATTCCTAACGGGCGTACCGCGAAGGTAAGGAAGAGGAAAAATGAGATTTTAGTGGATCGATCCCCACATAACCACTTGAGTATCTGATCAGCAGATTTTCTCATCCTATAAAAAAAATGTGCCGTTCGATGAAAGAACGCATACGACTACCAGCTAGAACAACAAACCAACTGAATCGATCGCTTGTTATTACTCCTATATAATACTTAAATCTATTAATCAAATGAAGCATTATTTGGCATTGTGTGTTGATCTTTTCAAACTAGCTAAGCTTCGATCGTTTATTCAACACACGGGTTTCCCGCTCATCTGGCATATTTTCGTAGCCAGTAGAAACTCAAAATTTCGTTATATGCTTTCCAAGCACATTGAATACAATCATCGCAATGATGACTTTGTATGCGAATACACATTTGATTCCATCTAAATGTCTTTCTTAGCTAATGTGCGAAGAGTATGTTTCTTTCCTAATGGAATGGTCAGTTGGTACAAGCGCACGTAGATCCCACAACGACAGGGTCATTCCAGACCACAAAGCTGTTCGTCGTGGTGGATTCGGGTTCAGAAACTGACAAAAAATGTGATACAAATATTGATGTCCTATGTTTTTTTCGGGTCTGCTCAATGCATTGAAAGCCGGTTTTCAGGATAAAAATAAACCATAAGCCCAAGACCCGGCAGCACATTCTGCGTCACGGCTCACAAGCTCAACGACCTAAACCACCGCCACCGATGCAGACGACGACGAGGACGACAACGCGAACGAAAGATATTAAGCAAAAGCGCATAAAACAGCAGCGCGGAGAAAAGGGAAGCGAATAAAATTCTGCGGGCGTTGAATGTTCCGTTCTCGCGTTGTTGGACGGTCGGATGGATGTCTGGTGGCATTGAAAATATTCACATCATGCGTCGTCTTATGGGATCGTTCGCTGCAATTGTTTCGTCACGTTGCGTTGGTTGTGGAAGCTGTACTAAAGTTATGTATACACAGGCGATAACCGGTATGTACCGGGTACTGGGGCAACTTTTTGATGCATTATCAAGGATCATGGTCAGGTTTTTCATGGTCAGCGTGTCGTTGATATGGGGTTGTGCGAAATTACTGCAGTTATGACGGGAGTATCAATCACAATGAACTCGTTTTGCTTACTCTTGTTGTGTGCAATTTTAAGGAACACACATTTATCCTGTAAGACCTTAAATAGCAACTTACAGAAAATATTCTTAGGTGATGGACGTCATAATAGAAAATATGTTTTATATGCAGGAATACATGTAAAAGTTAAACTTAACTGATATTCGTACAAAACAAGAAATAAAAATATAAAAACTGAGCAAGACGATGTAAAAGAGGAAAAGATCTATACACTCGATTGAATAACGACATCTTTAAATGTCATGAAGCCACACAAAGATGTAATCATTCGACCTAATTTTTCGGACCAATCAATTACATAGAATGCATTGGGGAACAAAAGGAAACCATCAAGATTTGGATTTCACCAAATCGCCCCGGCTCGAAATCAGTGTCCTTTTGGCTGATAAGGAAAACATTCAAATGCTCATACTCAGCCGCCGCCTGCATTAGTGGGAACGGGTCATGTGGTTTGGACGATTGTCCGTTTGTTATCTACCCACGTCAAGTTTACACAGTTGGTCTGTACACATATGGATGCATTATATCACTTCACACCCATCAACGAACTCGGGACGCAGAGTTTGAACTGTTGCGTAACGTTACTGCGCAGCTAGGAAATTTGGTTCTATTTTGCGCTTTTCACCCCCAATGTTTTCCTCTCACCTTTTTGGGGGTTGTTATCACATCTAGACCGACCGCTTGATAAGTCTGTCAAAAGTCATATGTATTGCCTAACAAACAGGTCATTAG